>NW_027315746.1:32479036-32561536 GCF_026437365.1 Eucyclogobius newberryi | reverse complement strand
ACAGAAATACAATAAAATTAACTGAATTAAAAATTATCAATCCAACTGATTGTCTAAACTAATAAAATCACAAACAAAAGAGAAGAGTGCAAAGAAAAAATCCTTTCAGTCATTTTAGCTTAGATTTGAACATTGTCAGAGTAGAACCTGTCTCACATCTTCAGGAAGAATGTCCCAGATTTTAGCTGCATAAAACTGAAACACAGATTCCCCATGTTTAGTCCTGACTCTGGCACCAGCAAGAGGCCGGTCCATGTTTAGTCCTGACTCTGGCACCAGCAAGAGGCCGGTCCATGTTTAGTCCTGACTCTGGCACCAGCAAGAGGCCGGTCCATGTTTAGTCCTGACTCTGGCACCAGCAGGAGGCCGGTCCATGTTTAGTCCTGACTCTGGCACCAGCAGGAGGCCGGTCCATGTTTAGTCCTGACTCTGGCACCAGCAGGAGGCCGGTCCATGTTTTGTCCTGACTCTGGGCACCAGCAGGAGGCCGGTCCCTGAGGTCCTCAGAGTCCGAGATGGTTCATATGGCACTAACATATCCAAGATGTACTTTGGTGCTAGGCCATGGAGAGACTTGTACACAAGCAGAGCTGCTTTAAAGTCTATTCTCTGAGCCACAGGGGGCAGTGCAGAGACCTGAGAACAGGACTAATGTGATCATTCTTCCTGGTTCTAGTCAGGACCCGAGCAGCAGCGTTCTGGATGTACTGCAGCTGTTTTACAGCTCGTTTGGAGAGACCAGTGAGCAGGCCGTTACAGTCTAATCTACTGGAGACAAACGCATGGATAAGTCTCTCTAAATCTGGTTTTGCCACTCCATTGGTACCTGCAGTACCAATGGAGTGGCAACTGGAGGTGGTTGCGACATGCGGCTAGCCATACCCTATCCAGATAATATAATAGATCCATGGCCCTGACCCTCTCACTAAACTGTATGTCCTCTGTGTGGGTTCCTCAGGCACGTCGGTGATCCAGGTCACAGCCACAGACGCAGACGACAGCATGTACGGCATCTACGCCAAACTGGTGTACAGCATCAGCCAGGGGCACCCATACTTCTCTGTGGACCCCAACACTGGTAAGAAACTGCTCCCGCCGGCGTTTCGTGTCGTTTCCACTCGCCCGACTCCAAAGGTCAAAGTTTAGTTTGTTCAGTTTGCTCCTGTTTGAGGATTTCTCTCTTTTCTCATTATTTTTTCTTTTGAGGTTTTTAACATTTAACCAGAGGAGACCGAATAAAAACGATAAATTAGTGCAATGAATCATTTATAGAATAAATATGAGGTGTTCAGACCACGTCCCATGAAGAATAGAGGCTGAGGGGGCTGAGGAGGCTGAGGGAGATGAGGAGGCTGAGGGAGATGAGGGGGCTGAGGAGGCTGAGGGAGATGAGGGGGCTGAGAGGGCTGAGGAGGCTGAGGGAGATGAGGGGGCTGAGGGGGATGAGGGGGCTGAGGGGGCTGAGGAGGCTGAGGGGGATGAGGGGGCTGAGGGAGATGAGGAGGCTGAGGGGGCTGATGGTTCTGCTGCTGCGGTGACTTGAATGGGAGAAAGAGTGCATTTATGTCGGGTTGTAGAGTGTCAATACTCGTACCCTCAACCAGAAAAGTTACTGAATTAGAAAACATTGACATCGTTGCCGTGGCTGTGCAGACGAAGCATCTCTGGAGTCCTAATATCAAATGTTCTTAACTTCAGATCTCTTCTTCTTTTTTTACGTATCATTCTGTTTGACTTTCCCTTAAACGCCTGATTAAACTTCCCTCATTTCAAACTGAAGCTGCTCCTGAAGCCTTTGGAGCACAAACAAAATGTCAGGACTCTTTGTGAAGTTAGACGTGATCAAAAGCTCTGCTCACAGGAACTGATTTTGTGGTAAATATAATTGGGAGTAAAGCGACTGTCAGAGAAAAGGCCTGACTGAAAGTAACTTGTTGGCTTTTGACAATTTCAAAGCTGGAGCAAATTTCTTAAAAAGACATTTAGGCACTTGTGATAAAGTAAAAAACATAGATCCCAATCGAATTAAAATTTAAATGGTTGCAAGTCCTTTACAAACAACAACATATCTGTCTTATTATGAATAAAAGCTGCTGTAGTTTAAACCTCAATAAATGTAAAAGCCCTGTAAAGGGGGATATTTGTGAGCAATAAAGCAAGGACACGTCTTTCTTCATGCTTTAAGTTAGTAAGAAGTACATTTTATTTGTATAGCACCTTTCACAGACAGAAGTCACAAAGTGCTTCACAAAACACAATAAATAAAACAATAAAAACACAAAAAACGCGGCAACAAGGAGCTAATGCTAATGTTGTTGCCTAGCTAGCGCTGCTCATGACTTTGTACCAACAATGTAAACACAACTTCAGTCACTACATTAATATGAACCATTTTCCACCTGCGTTCAGTACAAAACATTGGAGGTTGGTTTTAACTTTGTACAGCGCTACCACCTGCAAAGGGGGATATTTGTGAGCAATAAAGCGAGGACACGTCTTACTTCATGCCGTGCTGGTTTATGACTGAAGAAGAGACGGCCTGCATGACGCTCAAGAGCACTGAGCGCCCCCTGCTGGACTGGCAATGTAATTGCACTTCCAACATTAAACAGGTTAAATCAGCTGGTTAAATCAGCTGGTTACATAAACACGTTCTGAAGTGCGTGTGTTCTTGGATTATTTCATCAGCTCATATTTGAGTCTTTTCTCAGATGTTTTTAACATGAGAACGTTGAACAGAATCCAACTAATGGCTCAAATCCTCCAGCAGCTGTAGTCCTGACCAAGCTCTAGAGATGGGCCACTGCTGCTGACAGGTTCAACCCCAGCGCCATTGAAGGAGGGGTCAAAGGCATGAACGTAAATCACAAATCATAATTGTAATTGCAATTTTTGTCAGAAAACTCTGTTCCTAGTGGGACATCCCATTTACAAAATGTTTCTTATGCTAAATGTTTTTAATAAACCAAACTAAACTAAATTGTTGAGGTGAAATGACTCCAGAAGGTGCGCTAGCGCCTCCATCTGTTTCATTTTACACAGAGCTGCCGATCTCAACAGCAAATACGTTCTACACAGACAGAACACTGTCCCAGGTCACTCTCGAAAAAGAGGCCTCGATCACAATGGGTTCTCAGCTGGTTAAATAAAGATTAATAAATAAATAAACAATAAACAGGAAGTGCCTATACAATGGCGATGCAAATCCAAGGGTTAGGTAAATACAGTAGTGTGCGGTGACTTTCATGGATGGGCTAGCAGACTTGGGGTGTTCAATATTTAGTAGATAACACAAAAGTTAAAATAAAATCATAATAATCAAATGCAAATAGTTAAATACCTGTGTTTCTACTAATGTCTAATCATAAACGTGAATAGAGTCTGAGCAACAAACTAATACTTGTCTCTAAAAGTCAGTTTGTTGAAACTTTGCGCTGCTGTTGCTTTCCTTCTCCTCTGCACATGCTCAGTCACAGGTTTATAATGTGTGGTTTGAGCATAGATCCGGAGGTTTGAGGCTGTGTGATTGTCAGAGCACATGTGCAGACCTCTAAAACAAGCTGCAGAAAAAAAAGAATCATGCTTCCTGTGAAGAACTGCTCAGCGGCCAGTAGAGGCCACTAAAATACAGCTGTGACTGCAGCCGAGCTTCAACAGAAGTGAGCGGAAAATGGATACCGTACTTTTCAGACTTAAAGCCGCTACTTTTTTATAGATTCTACTGGCTAACGGCCTCTGGGGGGCACTCTAACAGGAAGCGCTTTGACACGTTGTAGAAGAAGACTCCAGTGGACAGTAGAAGCACTGTCCAGGGGACACGTCGTGTTCTCTGTATTTCAGGCTTCAGATCGCGGGCGTGCCACGAGCCCCCCGGTTGACAACTGGCGTGTCACTATTGTGTACTATTTATGTGTAAATATCATGTTACAACGTGGGCACCTGCGGTTTATTGTCAGATGTGGCACGTATATGGACCATTTCTAATTTCTGCGTACATTTCGTGGGGCATTGTATTGCCCGAAAAGTACAGTATGTATAATTTGGATATATTTTAGAACAATTCATACATAGTCGTGACAATCACTGATTGCTTTGCTTGCCCTGAACAAACAACACGAGTAAATAAAAGGCCTGTTCAAATAGTTGTGATTATTATTTTTGAGCTGGTCCTGATTCTTCCCAGAGGTTAATTCGACAGAAAAATGAGGATTACAGCGTTATCTTCATGTTTTACACTCCCAGGAGATTGAAAGAGTTCTTTTATCAGATGGAGCACAAACCAGCATCTGCTCCTTCAGTCTGCAGCAAACAAGAAACTGTCAACAACTGAACACGTTTAACCCTTTGGCTCCGGACTGTAGCACAAAACTATAGGTGGAGAAGAGAAGAAAATATAGATTGGTGTCAGCACGACGCACTCAGGCACAAATGCTTTGCTCATCTGTGGACAAATGCTTGGGACTAAAGAATAGATTGCAGACAGTGACAGTCTGAAGCTGACGGCAGAAGGATATGTTCTAGGAGAACCAGTTAATCAGGAGGAGAACCAGTTCTTCAGGAGGAGAACCAGTTCTTCAGGAGGAGAACCAGTTCTTCAGGAGGAGAACCAGTTCTTCAGGAGGAGAACCAGTTCTTTGAGGCGGATGAAGAACCGTTCATCTAGAGTAGAGACCGTTTGCAGTGGTGTTTTATTGTTGTGTTAAATACTGCGTTAGCAAAAGCTAATGGAAGCAGCCTGGGTCAAAGGTCAGAGGTTACAGGTGCACTGTAGGAGAAGCTCACTCTGACATCATTGCTATCTGGACACAAGGTTCAAATGTTAGGTCCTTTTTGTTTGCAGAATAATAATAATAACTTTTATTTATACTGTATGAAGTTATATATTAAAAATGCACCTTTTGTCTTGGTAAAAACTGCCTTAACGTTCATATTAAAAACCTATTAATTAAAATAACAATGCAACCTATTGTGGTTGCTTATGCTGACTAAAACAAAAGTAACTTTAGAGCATTAATCATGATCAGCCTTTGTGTGTCTCTAACATGGAGATCAGAATTGGATCTGAATAAAGATGGGCCCTAACAGTTTGAGGGCAGAGTTTGTTTCATGTGTAAGTGGTGGATCTCTAACAGCAGACCTTGTGTTTGTTGTGTCTCAGGAGTGATCCGCACAGCTCTGGGCCCCGGGGACATGGACCGTGAGCAGAAGGAGCACTACCAGGTGGTCATCGAGGCCAAAGACATGGCGGGGCAGAGAGGAGGCCTGACCGGGAGCACCATCGTCAACATCACCCTGACCGACGTCAACGACAACCCGCCGCGCTTCACTCAGAGTAAGACCACAGAGGGGCCCACAGGCTTTCAGAGGGGGCCCTGCGTGGAACTAATTTGGGTTGTTGAGGGAAGTTTTAATGAGACGAGTTGTTAAGAGGTGGGACAGTTTTCACATGGGGCCATGACAAGGCCCATGACTCTCTCGGCCGTGATTGTGGAAGCAGATATTTACATGTAGGGGAAATGAAAAAAGCTAGCTCGCCCTGACATGCTAATGCTCAGGACGAGTCTGGAGATGATTTATGGAGGAAGAAACAGCAAGAGACCTCCTGATCTCTACGTTTCACATCACAAATGTGGGAAATTTGAAAGTGAGTGTTTTGTGAGGCTCAGAGAGGATAAACTCATGAACAGGGGAAACGTGGTTAGAACATGATTAGAACGTGTTTAGAATGTGGTTAGAACGTGGTTAGAACATGATTAGAACATTGTTAGAATGTGGTTAGAACCTGGTTAGAACCTGGTTAGAGGAGAAAAAAGGTCCATTTGCATAATATGTGTCCTTTAAAGGTCTGTTGTGAACTTGGCTCTCACGTTTCCACTTCCTCCGCCTTCAACAGTCCAGACTTGTAAACATTTATCAGGTGAAGTTTTGACCTCAGATGCCCTTCCTGACTGACCCCTGTATTTCACGCCAAAGTATGGTGTCATCATTAATGTTCAGTTTATGCCTCTGAGGCTGAAGTAAACATCATTTTCAAGGTTAAGTGAGGCGAGTAGTTTTATAATTCTCTCCCAAAGCCTTCTTATTGAATTCAACCTAATGAAATGTTAATCTGGTCATGTGCTTTGTGGATCTGGAGAAGGTTTTTGACCGTGTCCCTCGGGGTGTCCTTTGGGGGGGGCTCCGGGAGTACGGGGTTCGGGGCCCTTTGCTCAGGGCTGTCCGGTCCCTGTATGACCGGAGCAGGAGCTGTGTTCGCATTGCCGGCAGTAAGTCAGACCTGTTCCCAGTGCATGTTGGACTCCGCCAGGGCATCCCTTTGTCACCGGTTCTGTTTTTTGTTTTTATGGACAGAAAATCTAGGCGCAGTCAGGGGTCGGAGGGTGTCCGGTTTGGGGACCACAGGATTCCATCTCTGCTGTTTGCAGACGATGTTGTCCTGATGGCTCCATCAAACCCGGACCTGCAGCATGCACTGGGACGGTTTGCAGCCGAGTGTGAAGCGGCTGGGATGAGAATCAGCTCCAAATCCGAGGCCATGGTTCTCAACCGAAAAAAGGTGGCTTGCCCTCTCCAGGTATCTCGGGGTCTTGTTCACGAGTGAGGGAAGAATGGAGTGTGAGATTGACAGGCGGATCGGTGCAGCGGCTGCAGTGATGCAGTCGCTGCAGCTGAGTCGAAAGGCAAAGCTCTCAATTTACCGGTCGGTCTATGTTCCTACCCTCACCTATGGTCATGAGCTTTGGGTAATGGCCGAAAGGACAATATCGCGGATACAAGCAGTCGAAATGAGTTTCCTCCGCTAGGTGGCTGGGCGCTCCCTTAGAGATAGGGTGAGTAGCTGGGGGAGCTCGGAGTAGAGCCGCTGCTCCTCCACGTCGAGAGGAGCCAGCTGAGGTGGCTCGGGCATCTGTTTCGGATGCCTCCTGGCCGCCTCCCTGGGGAGGTGTTCCGGGCATGTCCCACCGGGAAGAGGCCCCGGGGAAGACCCAGCACACGCTGGAGGGACTATGTCTCTCGGCTGGCCTGGGAACGCCTCGGGATCCCCCCGGAGGAGATGGAGGAAGTGTCTGGAGAGAGGGAAGTCTGGGAGTCCTTGCTTAGAATGCTGCCCCCGCGACCCGGCCCCGGATAAAGCGGTAGAAGATGGATGAATATGGCTTCCAGATAGTACGGTTAGGCGAAACCACACTGGCCCATGGAGCGCTGAGCGCTCTGAGCACTCTGAGCACTCTGAGCGCTGACCATTGTGGTGTCACCATTTTAAATACCCATCATGCATTGCGCATACGCGCATAGCGCCAGTACAATGCTTTCCAAAATAAATGTGTAACACGTGGGCTAATAGTATAGATATAGACCTAAAAGTTTATATTAGTTTAGGTTAGTTAAGGTTCGACTTAAGAGGAAAAAGACAGTTCTTAATGACAGAATGTAGACCTCTTTGATTTGTGTATTAAAGAAATGCAACAATAATATTTACAACGTATTTACTATGTGCACAATCAATTTCAATTTCAAAAAGTCCAAAAACACATAATCCACAACAATGCGCAAAGTGAGAACAGTTCAACAGGCGGAGAATAGATGAGGGAAGATGTGTGAATGTATTGTCCAGAGTGCAGAGTGGGGTGAGAGTTGGCTGCAGAGCCTCCTACCGCACCAGCAGTATCATGTGATCATGTGAGGACTTCTAAGGACTCATATGCTGTGGTCCTTTCTCCCTGGACGAGGGAGTGAGCAGGTGAATGAACCTGGCCTGCATAAACAGTCCCAAAGTCATATTTTATGTACACACACACACGTACCATATTTTGTAAATGCATAATAAGAATATCATGCATAATTTATTTCAAGTTATTTGGTAATTAAAACTACAATAGCCAAACAACCAAAAAAATAGCTCACAATTTTACAATGAAAAGTAGCTAATCATACATAAATCGCAATGTGGCAATTTGCTTAAGAGTTAACCAAATGAGAATCTGGCTAAGCACAATCAAATTCAGGCAATATATACCAGAAATCATACAAATCATTTGTGTTAGCATTGGCAACGGCTAACGCCGGTTAGCATTTGCGGCAGCTAACGCTGGTTAGCATTGGGCAAAACACTCACCTAGTTCCTTCCAATATGCTACCACACAGCCACAAGTGAATAATACAACGGAGGCATCTGCAAGTTGAGGGACAACAGGCTCCAATTAAAAAAAACATGAAACGAGGGGTTTACAGAGTTCGTTTTCCCTGCTGCCGTTCTCGTTCTGAAATCCCACCATGGATCTATTATAATATCTGGATAGGCCACGCCCCCTCTGCCTCTGGCTCCAAATTGAGTAGTGGCCACTTCGCAGAATGCAGCCTTTTGGTCGGACCATTTCAGGAGTTCGGCCTCTAAAATTACCAAACATGCTAAATTGTTTTTAGTCTAAAAATAAAATAGAAGGAAATTCACTCTTCAACTGTTTCTAAAATACTTAAAAAATACATTTTTAACCTTCCGGTGAACGGTGTACGCGCACCGAGCGCGTACGTCACTCTCATGAACGAGCCTCGGGAGAACACGTGACGGAAACTAAACACAAACAGAAGAATGTGACCAGACGAGACCACGATACACGTAAGTTGTGTTTGTATGTCATTCCTCACGTTTCACACATCGTTCCATATGAAGTGTAAAACAACGATTACACAGTTAACACAAGTTAACACGAGCTAACGTAAGCTAAAGTTTAGCTACACAAAGATGCAATAACACGTCGTGATGGCTCGTGCTTCTGCAAATAAATAACTAATTATTTCTCTTACTAAATGTTCTGTTAGACAAGAGGTTATGCACAGATCAAGGAAAACTAGAGAAAGAAGGGAAATAAAGTGATGTTTGTATTATGTGCTTTAAAACACAACCAATAATTCAAATATAACCTGCTGAAATGGGTCATATCTTACATATATAAATGTAAAGGTGTTTAAAAGTGACAGTGCTGTACTTACAGGGGCTGAGACCACATTTGAGGTTTTATTACATATTTCATAATGACGTGTGCTGTGTTTAAACAAAGCACACGCTTGTTTTCTATAGGAATGTCATGGATTTACTTCCATGGAATATGTAGAGATTTAGCAAACATGTGAGTTATGTTCTAACTTCTAAGGTTTAAACTTATGCATAAATAAATGACTTTTGGTTCTAGATTTAAAAATTAATGTGAAAAGAGGAACTTTTGTGTTACAGAGCGAAATGTAAATCTGTCAATAACATATTCCAGCTTTTCTCTGTTAAATGTGCAGAATATATCAATGTTCTAATGAGTATCTTTCTCATCTTCAGAGTGCTGACCAGTGAGTTTAGTCTGTCTGTGCTGTCCAGGTCACTACAGGTCACTGCAGGTCACTGCAGGTCACTGCAGGTCACTACAGGTCACTGCAGACCCAATCACTGCAGACACAGAGTCATCTCAAGTAAACTCCTGACGACTCCAAAGCAAAAGGTATTTTAATAATAACTTCTGCCTCGACTAAAAGTAAACTGTGTAGAATCAGTATTTTGAATTTATAAAATGTCTGTTTTGTTATGACCAAAAAAACTAAATGATAATTGTTCTTCAAAAGAGCCACTGATGTGTCACATGTGTCTGTGAAGCAGCTTCAGGACAAACATGTGAAGTGTATGTTATATGACTTGTATAATCTAAAACATATGAAGTGTATGTTATATGACTTGTATAATCTAAAACATATGAAGTGTATGTTATATGACTTGTATAATCTAAAACATATGAAGTGTATGTTATATGACTTGTATAATCTAAAGCTGTGACATGTTCTGTTTGTCTCAGTCATACGATGGAGCTGAACGGTGCAGTTACTGAAGTACAGAAGACTGCGTAGCCATGGAAACAAAGTCTTGTTAAATACTGAGATATTCAGTATTTAACACAATAATGTCACATTCATGTGCATATAACTGATGTAAAAAGAGTGCTTATTTTACCATTATTATTAGTATTATTTTGTCTTACGCTGTTTTTATTTTATCTTTATTTCCCCCTCCATTCTTTATTAAGGTATGAGAGGTTCTGTCTAGAGGAGTTTTTGTTTATAAGAGTTCTTCTATTAAGATCGATCTATTAAGAGTGTTTTTTAAACTTCCTATAAGTTTTCTGTCCTTTTCCTCTGGATCTACTGTGTTGCAACAACAAAATTTCCTCATGTGTGGACAATAAAGGAATATCTTATTTTATTCAGTTTGTTCCATTTGACTTATACAGGTTGTTTTATCATTGTTAATATTTTTATGTTGCACTGAATCACCAAAGCAAGTTCCACTGTTTGTGAATTCTGTTCTTTGACAATGGAATAAACCTTTTCTGATTATATTAATGATGATAATAATAATGAACATTACACAGACTCAAACTCCTTAATAAGGGACTCCCACATTGTTGCTTTAAAACTCATTGTAGCTTTAAAACTCAACTAAAACTGGCTAAAATCAATTTATCATTTGTAGTTATAATCAGATTTGCATTTATTGAACAAGTTCATTCATGTTCATTATTTGTATTAAATACATTAATAAACAAATGTGTTTTGTATTTATTAAAGATTGACATGATAAAAAAACGACACAAAAGGAAACTGAATATAATTAAATACTGCTTAACTCAATTATGTAACAGAATCGATGATTATATTTTATATTTCTTCTCATCTGATTAAAAAAAATGCATATTGGCCAAATTATATTATGTAAATAAATAACTGAAAAGTTAATAACAAAATAAATACCCAAACCAAAAACTACAGAAAATGATGAGGACGTTATTAAACCTCTAAATGTAATTCATTGTCATTAAACCAGACTTTTTTATCTTAACACTTCTTTATAATTCTCTTAAATATCAGAGCTTTACAACATGATACATGTATATTTATAGATGGATATAACAATCCATCATTATACGTTACGTAAACAGACTATTTCAAGCCGAATTATTCCAAAAGTCCGTGTTGACTTCTCAGTCTTTCACGCTGCTGTGACGTGCGCGCTCCCGACGCCAAAGCCTCACGGCGATGACGTCACAAAAGTGGGAGGAGATATACCACTGTTCAGGAAGTAATGCGGAACTAAAAAACTTTTTTGGAACCATGCGCCAATGAGCAGCTCCATAGGTTTCAATGGCGGCCATCTTGGCTTCCGGGGGCTTGAATCCCACCCATCAACCCGAAGGTGCGCGGCTGATGTAATTATCTCTACGCTTCCGCATGGGAGGCTGACGCACGTATTGCGAGATTGACGGTTACTATGGTAACGGGGGAAATATAGGAAATGCACTGAACTAATTTAAAGGGGACCGCACTTTTTATCAGCTGCGTTACAAATGCCTGCAGGATTTGGGCGAAAAATTGCTTCATGCTCTCTTATCTTTTGACTAAATACCGGCCGTGGCTGCAGATCCGCGGCGCGGTCAAATGGCCCAGCAGTTTCAGGAACCGCGGCACAGCCATGTAGCCTCATGGCTAACCCTAACCCTAACCCTAACCTTAACCTTAACCCTAACCCTAACCCTAACCCTAACCCTAACCCTGACCCTAACCTTAACCCTAACCTTAACCCGGCGGTCTAAAACGGCGCGGTCAAATAGCGCAGCAGTTTCAGGAGCCGCGGCACAATATAACATGGCAGTTTCGGCCGCGCGCCGCAGCTCTGTAGACACTCCCTTTTATATTTAATTTAACGCTATTTTGCATTGTCTGCAGTACTTTATACATTTTTGATAAAAAAAAATATTTTATTTATAAATTAGAAATCAATCATCTAAGTGCGGCGGATCCGTAAACCAAGTAATAAAACAACCGCGGCCCAATGAAGTACAAAGGTATTTACTGTCCTAAAACATGAAAAGCAGAACTAGTTCATTTTTAAACTATTTGCAGCAGTCCAAATGTATCGCTCACGTCCCTCACGCATTCTGAGTGTCCAAAACATTAAATAAAATATATGCATGAAAGTAATTGTATTTGTTCTTTTACTGATCAAAATGAAGCACCTCTTCACCGCTGCATAAGATTCTTCTGCATAAGGCATCTCTCTCTTCTCAGGCATCTATCAGTTCCGAGTGCCTGAGTCCTTACCATACGGATCTGTTGTGGGCCGCGTCCGGGCCACAGACCGAGACATCGGACAGAACGCTGAGATGTTCTTCACCATCGTGAGCGGAGACGGCATGGAAGTGTTCCAGATCTCCACTGACAAGCAGACGCAGGAGGGCATCATCATGGTCAGCAAGGTGAGCCAGAGCGCCAGGGGAACGTCCAACTTCAGCTCCAGGAAAACAGTCTGGGTGATTTATAACAAGAAATATGTGATCTGAAACCTGGAATCCTGAAAAAGTGTTTTATTTGTACAGTCGCCACGGACACTGCAGCGTTTGAGGTCAGCATTGTTTTTGGGCGGAGCCAAAAGTGAAATCAACCAAAACAAACGTACTTAAGCTGCTATTACTGCGATACAACTGGAGTCAGCAAAAGTTTGATTGTTTTTATTTGGAACCAGTGTTGTGACGGCGCTCTCCAGTTTGGAACAAGTGTGGGCGTTTATTTTACTCCCAGAGCTTTCTCAAATGTACTTTTATCTACAGAGCTATGAGTGTTGTCATTATCTCTGATGAAACCAGAATGAAAGAACAAAAGTTTTTCAATTCAAATTGAAGCGTTTTTAAGGATAAATCATCTATAAATTATCAAATATGCTTTTAAAATAGAGCTTCTCCAGAGAAACTGAAAAAGCTACATGGGAATGTCTGCAGTGCCGCGGCGCGCGGCCGAAACTACCATGTTATTTTTGTGCCAGCCGCGCGCCGCGGCTCCTGAAACTGCGCCGCTATTTGACCGCGTTTTAGCAACGTTTTAGGCCGGGTTAAGGTTAGGGTTAGGGTTAGCCATGAGGCTATAACAGGCTATAAGGGAAATGCCGCGGTCCTCGACCGGCTCAGGCTAAACGGGGGCAAAACGTCCTACTGCCGGCCCTGTAACCTCATTTAGAGGCCCCTCGACCCCCAGCGGGCTTGTGGGGGCGACGGCCGGGTTGTGGGGAATGGGAAGCACGGGACGAACAAAACCCAAACCTTGGGGCCTGTTGCAAGACCGAGCTATGAACAGGGGGAGTGATGGGGCGGTAGTGTATACCTCCATGAAGAAACGGGATGGGCAGCCTGAGCCGGTCAATGAGACCACCGCCTATGAAGCCCCGCCAACGGCTGCCGTGTACGGCAAGCCTGGGCCGTGCACTCTAGAGCCTCCAGAGCGGCCGGGCCAAATAGTTCTCCAGGAAAACTGGAACACCCCTCAAGGTCTTCTTACTGGCCTCAGAGAGCAGAGACTGTGCAAACCAAACTTGGCGGCAAACTTGCCAAAATTCCCTTGACATGAAGGTGAAACCCTGCAAGGAGGTGTCAACCAGCCTGGGTGGTCCACCGGAACCGTCTCAAGGGAAACAGACAGGCCTAGCATCAAATGAGACAAGGAGTTCCCAATGCGACCCATACAAGCTCCCATGTCATACGCCTTACAAAGAAGGTCGTCTGTAACACAGCACTGTGGTCGTGGACAGTCCGTAAAGTCTCCTCTGGACTGACAATGAGGGAGGCAATATGTCCAAGGCCAAGCTTCTGTGGATCCTGCATCAGTGCCAAGACCCTGCCATCCAAAGTAGGCCTTGAAAATGATTTTGGGTCTGTTCCTCCCTCAGAGGGAGGGACTGCAAAGTGGGACGCTGCAGCCTGGCGCCGAAAGAAGGTGCTAGAGGGTGCCGCCTTATCCCGTGGAACATCCAGCTTCAAGCGGGAAAGTGCCATCCGTAAGGCAGCTGTGACAGTGTCATCACTGTCAGCCTGAGAGCTGGCAGAGGCCAGTGAGCCAGATTCCGATACTCTGGAGCTCAGAAGGTCAAACTCCATGTGTCATGCCCCTCATGCCGTTGTGCCACCACCCTAATGGCATCAGTCTGGAGATTCTGGATAACTGCCCGCATTTGGGCCAGTTCAGATGTCAGCGTGCTCACTTGCGCTGCTAATTTCCTGCTTAATTTCTATAACGGGCTATAAGGGAAATGCCGCGGTCCCTGAAACTGCGCAGCAATTTGACCGCACCGCGGCTCTCCAGCCACGGCCTTTATATATATTATATACATTCCTATAATAAATGTGTGTAGCCTGTATTTTGTATTGTAAAATATTTGATTGGAATGTTTGATATATTGAATGTATCACACAAATAATTGTAAAACAGTGTATTTTCAAAAAGAAGCAGTCTGTTAAGCTCAGTTAATGTGAATGCTAATAATAAACTAGACCCTGTCACACTGAGCAAACAGAAGTGCAGTTGCTGAACGCTGCTCTCCTCCTCAGCCCCTGGACTACGAGCGTAAGCAGTGGTACACGATGAAGATCCATGTGCAGAACACACACGTGGACCAGCGCTTCCTCCCAGCGTGCACCAAGGACATGGCGGCGGTCCGGATCAGCGTGGAGGACGTGGACGAGCCCCCGCAGTTTGATAAAGCCTGGTACACGCTGGAGGTGAAGGAGGACGCTGTGGTTGGGACCGCGGTGGGGGCCGTGAGCGCCGTGGACCCAGATGGAGCACGCAGCCCGATCAAGTGAGACATGTACTCACCACTCTTGAGTGTTCAGAACATATATTTAAAAGCACTGTACCTGGTTTTTAAAACCTTAAAAAGGTGAAGAATAAAAACGAGTTCATTGAAAACTCTTTGCATAGGTCCAGACTTACACTTGAACTTTCACCCCACCCAGAGTTTAGATTATTATCAGCTGCAGATGGAACACAGCACATCTGTACATCTGAACTGAGGCAAACCTGAGTAAAAATCATTTGTTAGTTTATGTGCCCATGACTGTTTGGATTACTCAATTGAGATACATTTATATTAATTTTATATTTATATATTAATGCTGAATTGACTTTTTGAGATTTGAGTCCTCAAAATCACAGCTGGAGTTCAATTTAGCTGCTTCTTCTCTGAGCCTCACAAATGACTCAGTTTTAGTTTTTTCCTTTTTGATTGTTGGCATTTCCCGTTTTTAAGTCTATAAATCATCACCAGACTTGTTCTGTGATCACATTGTGTTCATATGCTGTATTAGTGTAACATTAGGGCTTCTTTTATTTGTTTTCATCATTGATTCTCACTACTGACAGCAGAGGGTATCTTTATGGTCGGAGTTACAATGTCCCATATGAATCGAAAGTTACGACTGTAACTACGGTTCTATGAATCCCGGATGACCGCCAGAAGTGGACATAAAGCACTGGATGGTCATCCTTGCGCATAAACAGGTTGAGAATTAATAACAAAAAAGTCACCTTTGAAAGTACGAGAATTCCAAGGGACCGGATGCTCTGGAGGTCGTCGGAGATTCATAGAACTGTAGTTACAGTCGTAACTTTCGTTCATCCCTACTGACCGCCAGCGGTGCATAAACCACTGGATGACGAATACCAGCAGGGTCCCGAGGAATAGACAAAACCATACCTCAATTGGATGCAGAGGAGTGTTGCTGGAGAACCTCTTCCGGCGGTTGTGGGGAAACCACATTCACCCTGTAAAATCGTGCAAAGGTATTCGGGGATGTCCAAGAGGCCGCCGCACAGATCGCGTTCAAAGACACACCAATCATGGTCGCCCACGAAGTTGAGGTCCCTTGTGGAATGGCACCTCACCCCGGAAGGCAACGGTCGCCCCTGTCGAGCATAGGCATCCGTGATTACACTGACAATCCAGTGTGCGAGACGCTGTTTGGACTTGCGCGAGCCGGCGAAACAAACAAACAGGCTCTCAGATTTGCGTATCAATGCTGTAGCATGCACATATGTATCAAGCGCACGGACAGGACACAGATTTTCAGAAGCAGATCCGGCACCAAAATGTGCCAGTTGTAGCGACCAGGTGTGTCCCGCTGACCAAATCACCTTTGAAATGAAATCCACATTCGGCCAAAGGGAAACACCAGTCTGCCACGGACAAAGCCTGGAGCTCGCTCACTCACTCGTTTCACCGAGGCCATCGCCAGAAGGAATGCAGTCTTTATTGAAAGCCATTTAAGGTCAATCTGCAAAAGAGGCTCAAATGGAGGGAATCGCAACGCCTCCAGCACCTGTCCCTGGTGCTGGAGACGTTGCGATTCCCTCCACGAGGGCAGGCGGACGCAAATGACGGGGACCCTTTAGAAAAAGAGAAATGTCTTGGTTTCCGGCCAACCAAGAACCCATCCCACCCCACATGCCAACAAGAGATTGCAGCAATGTATACCTTCAGGGCAGATGGAGAGCGCCCCTGACCAAGTAGCTCCTGCAGGAAAGCGAGCACCGTTGACACAGCAGTGGATCCTCACCGCTTTTGAGACACCAGGCGTCAGAAACAGTTTCCACTTGCATGAATACAGAAGACTGAGCACGAGCATTGCTTATCGTGTTCCCAATCTCCCCGGCATACCTCGAAAAGGTCAGGCCGGGCCCTGCAGCGGCCATACTCAGAGCTTTAGGCGCTCGGGATTGGGGTGCAGAATCTGTTACCCTAGTTTTGAGAAGAGATCCCGCCTGGGGGGGAGACATCTCGCTGAGCCGCAGCAGAGACTGTGGCCATCCTGAAGGACCCTGAGAAGCGTCTGATAAATCAGGGGGAATGGGGGAAATTTATAGAGAAGCGTCCTGGGCCAAAGATCCACCCTGCCGAAGGTGTCCCAAATGTCCCTCACCACCTCCGGGTGAAGCTGCCAGTCTCCCGGCAGCAGCCGATGGCGAGACAGGAAGTCCGCGGACACATTCGAAACCCCCGGAATGTGAAAAGCGCTCAGACAATATCGTCGACCCGCTTGGATGAAGGGCGTGCAGTCGCTGTATGGGAATCAAGGACCATTCTGAGTAAAGTAGCTACCTGTGACGGCACCAGGCAGCTCTTTGCCAAGTTCACCCGCAGCCCCAAGTTGGCCATGTGCCTGAGCACAGTCTCTGTAACTTGAAGCGCCTGCTCGCGGCTGGGAGCACAAATGATTCAGTCTTCCAGATAGGGCAGAATCCGCAACCCCTGGGCCTGCGATGCACCTCTGAACTGGAAGTGTTCTCCCCGGAAAGCAAAGCGGAGAACCTTCCAAAGTAGGGTTGCTTTGGGACATGAAAATATGCTTCCTTCAGGTCTACTGTTGTGAACCAGTCGCCTGGGGACCGCCTGGAGCACTTGTCCGACAGCCAACATCTTGAAGGGGAGCACCTTTAAATTTATATATTTAGACCCCTGAGGTCCAGAACCGGGCGTAAATTGCCCGTCTTCTTGGGTACCAAAAAATATTGGGAATAAAAGCCCCCTGGATCCAGAAGGGGGTCCACGGGAACTATCGCCCCCTTGTCCAGCAAGGACAAGGGGGCGATAGTTCGGGTAGGTTAGGAGGTCAAAGGTGACTTTTTGTTATTAATTCTCAACCTGTGTATGCGCAAGGATGATCATCCAGTGCTTTATGCCACACCTCTGGTGGTCAGTAGGGATGAAATAGAACCATCTAACACCTTTTAAGTGCAGATCGAGCGGACCAGAAACGACAAAAAGAGACAAAGTCTCTTGCCTCAAATTTACTATCGATTAGAATTTTTTTCCAGCTACTGAAAATTATCATTATTTTTACCACAAATTGTTCTTCTATGTAGTATGTTAATAATATGTTAAAAATGCAGGAACACAAAAAAAACATATTTATACACAAGGTGAAGTGTCACCAAAACTGTTACATCGAAAACCTTTAAAAAAAATAACCCAAAAATGGCAAAAATGACAGTTTTAAAGCTCGTCTGAGTGATGCTGATCATGTGTGAGATGATAATAACCATGATGATCATAACCATGATGATAATAACCATGATGATAACTATGATGATAATAACCTTGATGATAATAACCATGATGATAATAACCATGATGATAATAACCATGATGATAATAACCATGATGATGATAACTATGATGATAATAACCTTGATGATAATAACCATGATGATAATAACCATGATGATAATAACCATGGTGATAATAACCATGATGATGATAACCATGATGATAATAACCATGATGATGATAACCATGATGATAATAACCATGATGATAATAACCATGATGATGATAACCATGATGATAATAACCATGATGATAATAAAGTGATATCCCTGGTGCTGCAGGTATGCCATAGACCGACGCACGGACATGGACCGGGTCGTTGACATCCACCCTGGGAACGGCTCCATCTTCCTCCTGCGCCTCATCGACCGCGAGGAGAACGCTTGGCACAACATCTCTGTCATTGCATCCGAGTTCAGTGAGTAGCACCACAACTCCAGAACCCTCGCCAAGAACACCAATTACACACTTTCCACACAAGAATAACACAAAGAAATGTTTCGCGTTTACAGATACCACCAAGGAAATAAAGCTTAAAAATGGCCACTTATATTCAACTGAGCAAATGAAGTGGACATGTGGAAGTAGCTGCATTAGTTTTACAGGGACGAGGACGTGGATGGAGTGTTGGGTCAGAGATGGGCAGAGTCAAGAGAGTGAAAGAAGGCTGTCCAGTGATGCCTAAACTTTTCACTTTTGAGGAGCTTGGAACCGGAAAACCGTCATTGCTGATAATGAGCTGTGAGAATTTGGATGAAGTGGTTTAAAGAACGAGCCTGGAGATAATTTACGGCTTTAAAGATTCTCTGAGCCTCGTCACAGATCGAGCTCAAAACAACACTTTTTTCATCTAAAGACATTGAAATTGAATAAATATTCAAAAATAATTATATTCCTTATGGTCTCTGCGTAACACGCCCTCAAAAAAGGCTAAATTTCCTGTTTTTTCAAGGACAAGTTACGCCTATTGGAATTGCTCTACAGAGCTCATGTTTCACTCACTGATGCGTTTTTATGGTCTGATTGGAAATAATTAATACCATGTAACAAATGTACTCTATAGCGGCCCCTACCCATTATGTGAAAAACTCAACATTGTCTGATTTGTTTGAAACTCATGGATTATATTCTCCTCGAGACGCCATGAAAAAAAGTGCAATGCAGATATTGTGTATTTTCACAATTGGCCAGCAGGGGCGCAATTAATGCCTTCGCTTCCTCTTTTATTTTGATGGAACATCTCCTCTCGTGCCGTGGTCTTAGCATTAGCGTTCTCTGTTGCTAGGTGACAGAGGTACAGGGAGGAGGGGATTTAAAGAAGAAAGTCTAAAGAATAAAGTCTGGAGAATGAAGTCTAAGAGAATGCAGTGTTGGGGCAATCGCGATCAAATCGCTGGAAGGCGGTCGCGAGGGAAGGCGAGAGCCATCATCGCCGCTACCCTGGCTTTAATCATTTTTAATATTGTCATACCATCCCCTAATTATACCGTATAATCACCAGATTTCTCAAAATGTGAACGTTGCCTTGCTCTCTCTCCACTCGCTCGCCCCTGTCAGACTCTAATAAGACTCTGTTACGACGTTACATGTCGCAGAAGCTGCAGGTGTAAATAAGTGGTAAATGTGAGAAGCAGTGACAGTAAAGTCGGCTTTAGGTTTCAACGTGAAATCGAAATCACAACTACACATCGAGGAAGCTGCAGTTTCTTTCCTCTTCTGTGGAAGGTGTGGCGGCTCCACCACTGTACCCTCACCCCGAACCCATGATGATATATGGTGCCTTGCTTCATTGTAGGACAGACGTGCAGAACAGACACGCCTTTTTCAGTCAGTAGCCATTTATCACTGTGGCTTTTTTATATAATAGGCTTTGTCAGGTCAGAATCCTCATGTAGAATTCACTGTGTGACTGTCAGATTTCAGATGTGTTGTCCTGGTTTATGGTTCATTTCTCTGTAATTACTGGATCTATCCACATGAAACCAAAACTGGCACGAAGTTCAAAATCTCCCCTGACATCATCAGTGTGTGACGGGCCGATTGTGCTTGTTCCCCAGACGACCCGCGACAGAGCAGCAGCATCAGCGTCTACATCAGGGTCCTGGACATCAACGACAACGCTCCTGTCCTGGCCACCACCTACGAGACCTACGTGTGTGAGAAGAGCAAGGCTGCACAGGTAACAGAACTCAACCACGACTAAACCAGGACTAAACCAGGACTAGGCCGTAACTCAACCAGGACTAACCAGAACTAAACCACGACTAAACCAGGACTAAACCAGAACTAAACCAGGACTAAACCAAAATTACATCTAAACTAGGATTGAACAAGTAAATGTGAGATTTAGATATTAAAGATGCATTATGCAGACTTATCTAGCTTGCAATTGCAGGCTTTTTATTGGTAAAAAATACCTTGAAAACATTTTACTTAATTTTACCTGGAGCTTGTTTCCATGGAGATAGATACATTAATGCCATACCAGATCTAAATTAGGTCTGAACAAAAACTTAATCCAGGACTAAACCAGGACCAGTGTCTTTCTGAATGGACAAGTTGAAATGGAAAATAAAAGAGATTTTCTAATTATTTCGTCAAAATATTACCTGGAATCCATAAGTCCAGACTCGAGTGTATTGTCGTTGCTCAGTGTTGTGTGGTGTTGTGTTGCAGCGGATCCAGACCATCAGTGCTGTGGACCCAGACGAGCCCTCCAGTGGACATCGCTTCTTCTTCAGCCTGGCACCAGAGGGCGCTCATCGCAGCAACTTCACCGTGAGAGACAATGGAGGTGAGGCCAGAGAGGAGAGGGAAACACCACACTACACGAGGGAGTGCGACAGGAGCTTGACAGGGGCTGACAGGGGCTGACAAGAGCTGACAGGAGCTGATTCATCTCCAATAAAAACGCTGGCATACACAACCCCATGAGCTACTATGACTAGGTTGGAATTTAAACAATGAACTAAGACATTCTTTTTTTAAAGCATAATTTTTATCACTGCTTGAAGTTGACGAAAAAGTTGTAGTGCATTGTGGGTCATTTGAATCGCTAGGAGGTGCATCCTTGGTTCTTCTCTGGTACCTTACTGGTTCCTCACTGCTTCCCCACTGGTTCCTCACTGGTACTTCACTGGTTCCTCACTGGTACTTCACTGGTACTTCACTGGTTCCTCACTGCTTCCTCACTGGTTCCTCACTGGTACTTCACTGGTACCTCACTGGTACTTCACTGGTTCCTCACTGGTTCCTCACTGGTACTTCACTGGTACTTCACTGGTTCCTCACTGCTTCCTCACTGGTTCCTCACTGGTACTTCACTGGTACCTCACTGGTACTTCACTGGTTCCTCACTGGTTCCTCACTGCTTCCTCACTGGTTCCTCACTGGTACCTCACTGGTACTTCACTGGTTCCTCACTGGTACTTCACTGGTTCCTCACTGCTTCCTCACTGGTACTTCACTGGTACTTCACTGGTACATCACTGGTTCCCCACTGCTTCCTCACTGGTTCTTCACTGGTACTTCACTAGTACTTCACTAGTACTTCACTGGTACTCCACTGGTACCTCACTAGTACTTCACTGGTACCTCACTGGTACTTCACTGGTACTTCACTGGTACTTCACTGTTACTTCACTGGTACCTCACTAGTTCCTCACTGGTACTTCACTGGTACCTCACTGGTACTTCACTGGTACTTCACTGGTACTTCACTGGTACTTCACTGGTTCTTCACTGGTACCTCACTAGTTCCTCACTGGTTCTTCACTGGTACTTCACTGGTACTTCACTGGTACTTCACTGGTACTTCACTGGTACTTCACTGGTACTTCACTGATGCATTCCTAACTCTGTCTCTTCTCTGCAGATAACACGGCGGCCGTCTTGACTCGGAGGAACAGTTACAGCCGGCTGCAGCAGAGCGTGTACTTGGTTTCCGTGGTGATCACAGACGCGGACTACCCCATGCAGAGCAGCACGTGCACGCTCGCGGTGCGAGTGTGCACGTGCGAACGCCACGGCAACATGTGCAACACCGAGGTCCGGAGCAGCAGCCCGAGACTCAGCACAGGGGTCCTCATCGCCATCCTGCTGTGTGCAGTTATACTGCTCCTCCGTAAGTACTACCACTACTACTACTACTACTACTACTACTACTACTACTACTACTACTACTACTACTACCACTACTACTACTACTACTACGAGTTAGTTAGTTTAGTTTAGTCTTTATTTGTCGAGGACCTTGTTGAAAATCATTAATCTTCAAGAGAAAAGATGATCTGCACCAGATTTAGCAGCAGTCCCTGGGCAGGTGAATACATCACAATAATAAAAGTACACATTTCATTACAATTACAACACGTAACATTTCATGATTAACATTAGCTCAGTAAAATACACTATAAAACAAATTCATTTCTAAGAGTTACAGAATTAATGCAGACAGATAAAAAAAATACAGCTAAAATCTAAGTTGGCTGATGTTGGCACCATTGATTATCTAGGATGTGCTTATTCAAGTTTTGACTGAAGTTACTGATTCCACTGTCTGATAATTAAAAAAGAAAAGGCCGATTGTGCGAAGGCCGAGGATCTGATACTACTGTTCTTTACACTGCTGTATGCAGTTATACTGCTCAGTAAGTACTACTACCACTACTACAACTACTACTACTACCACTACTACTACTACTACTACTACTACTACTACTACTACTACTACTACTACTACTACTACTACTACTACTACTACAATTACTACTGTTCTTTACACTGCTGTGTGCTGTTATACTGCTCAAAAGCACTACTACTACTACTGCTACTTGCAGCACATCAGTACTGACCCTTCTCTCCTCTCTCAGTGATTGTGTTGCTGTTTGCGGCGCTGAAAGGGCAGAAGAAGAAGGAGCCTCTGATTATTGTCCCGGAAAACGTGGTGGACTACAACGACGAGGGCGGCGGTGAGGTGTACACTCAGGCCTTTGACATGGGGGCGCTGCGACACCCCGACTCTGCCGCCATCGTGCTGGAAGAGCCAGCCAAGCAGAGGCGCGATATCATGCCCACCGACACCCTGTTGTACCCACCCCTCCGCAGACACGCCCCTTCCGCCATGCTCCTCAAGCCCCTGGGCCTGCACGACAACAACGCCGACATGCAGGACTTTATCAATCAAAGAGTCCTGGAGCACGACTGTAAGCCCACGGCGCCCCCTTATTATTCTCTGACCACCTACGCCTACGAGGGGACAGGCTCGGTGGCGGAGTCACTCAGTTCGCTTGGGTCCGCCTCCTCTGAATCGGACCAGGACTACCAGTACCTGAGCGAGTGGGGGCCACGGTTCCGTAAGCTTGCCGACCTGTACGGGGCAGAGGTGGCAGACGATCAGGAGCTTTAACCTGACGCGTGACTAAATATGCAGTTTAGTTTCATTGCTTTTGAGCATTTGTGTTGTGTGTAGAAAAAGGTTCAGTTGTTTCATCTGGACGTTTCGACTCTCATCCAAGAGTCATTGTTAATAAGTGAATTTAGGCCGGGATATTTATACTATTCTGTGGTAAGTCCAGCCCATTGGGCGGGCCTTCCTGAAGTGGAAAGAGTTGTTTGTTTCAACAGAAACTTATCCTCTTTGTTTCTAACAAACCTTTTGTTTACAATCAGTCCTTTAATGGGCTATTACTCTCCCCTTTTGTCTTTGTGTGACCCTGGCTCACTCACCCCGAGGACCTGATTAACATCTAAATTTCCTGGTCCTCTACCTCACCAGGGTTTCAATATTCCATTGTAGACTATATATAGGCAGGTTGAATCTTAGCCCTCCATTTCTGTTTAAACAAGGTCTTTCTTTTTTTAACAAAAACAGCTTCCTTAACTCCTCTTTCAAACCATATTTTCTCCCTGCTTAAAATCTTCACCTCACTGTCATCAAACAAGTAATTAGAGGCTTCAAGATGAAGATGCACAGCGCTCTGTGGTCCTGAAGCTATTTTTGTTTAAAAAAGAAAGACCTTTAAACAGAAATGAAGGGTTTAGATTCAACCTGCCTATATATAGTCTCCAATGGAATATTGAAACCCTGGTGAGTTAGAGGACCAGGACATTCGGATGCTAATCAGGTCCTCAGGGTGAGTGAGCCAGGGTCACACTAAAACAAAAGGGAGACAAAAGGTTAGCTCGTTAGAAACAAAGAGGGTAAGTTTCTGTTGAAACAAACAACTCATTCCACTTCAGGAAGGCCCCCCTAATGGGCTGGATTTACCACAGAATAGTATAAATATCTGAGTTCCCGGCCTAAATTCGCTTATTGACAATGACTCTTGGGTGAGAGTCGAAACGTCTAGTTTTTTCTAAACTGAGTCCAGATGATACAACTGAACCTTTTTCTACAATGGAACACTCCTCGACGAATGAGGGATTACACCCACATTTGTGTTGCGTGTTCTAACATTGTTCCCTCATTAAAAACAGACCGTACCTTCGGTTTAGCTTCATTCACGCTTGTTCCATAAATCCTCAAATTGTCCAAATTGTTGATGTCAAAGGTCTGGAAGTCTCCTGTTTTGAGTCCAAACTTGTTCTGAGCATTTCTGCCTCAAATCATGTTCATTTCAACCATGATCCTGTATTAGCATGTCGGGGCAACTTAGCTTTTGTTTATTTCCCCTTGGTGATTCCCTCTGTTGCCAGTAGATGGCATAATAACACCAAATTATGAGGGAACGCTTGGCTGATAGAAAATAATGTGGGATTCTCAAGACAAATAATTTGGTTTCTTTATTTATTTGGTTTGGACGATATATGTTAATGAACATACATGACACACGCCGTAAACACGCTTGATTGTTGCCATGGGCTCATTTTCATCCCTCATTCACTCTCACAACATTCTCATTCATACAGCAAACTATTGTACATGTATTTAGTGGTAGGGGAAACCGGAACACCTGGAAGAAACCTACATAGACACGAGAAGAACATGCAAACTCCACACAGAAAGGCCTCGCATCACCCGGGAATCGATTTAAGCTCTAAAACAACCAACTCAGAATCAGAATCAGAATCAGAAAGGGGTTTATTGCCATTTGTCGATGAACAAAAATTCACAAAGTACAATGAGTACAAGGTGCTTAGGCAGACTTCATGAGTCTTAACGGCAGAGGGAAAGAAACTGTTCTTATGACGGCAGATACAGGTCCTCCTGCCTGAGGGGAGTGGCCCCCTGCCTGAGGGGAGTGGCCTCCTGCCTGAGGGGAGTGGCTCAAATAGTCCGTGTCCAGGGTGAGAAGGGTTGGCTGTGATCCGACCTGTTTGTCCCAGAGTCCTGGAGACGTACAGGTCCTGCAGAGATGGAAGTCTGCAGCCGATCACCTTCTCAGCAGAGCGCACAATGAGCTGTAGTCTCTGTTTGTCCCTGGCTGTGGCTCCAGTGTACCACACGGTGATGGAGGAGGTGATGGAGGGGAGGATGGACTCAATGATGGCCGTGTAGAACTGCACCATCATCTCCTCTGGCAGATTGGCTTTCCTCAGCTGTCGCAGGAAGTACATCCTCTGCTGGGCCTTCTTGATGAGGGAGCTGATGGTGGTCCCTTGAGGTCCCGGGTGATGGTGGTGCCGAGAAAGCGGAGGGAGTCCACAGTGGAGATGGGGGAGTCTGAGATGGTGAGGGGGGGGCTGGGGAGCTGTGACTTTCCTGAAGTCCACAATCATCTCCACTGTCTTCTGGGCATTGAACTCTAGGTTGTTACCGCTGCACCAGGACACCAGCCACTCCACCTCCTGTAGACAGACTCATCCCGTCCGAGATGAGCCCGACTCAAGAGCATGGCCACTAGAAATGTTACTGCTTTTCTTGAAACTAAACGTATCTCTCTTGTGATTATTCAACCTATATAGTTTAGTGCACAATAACAACAAAAGTATACACATTTGATGATGTAAACTCCTTTGCATATTCTTTATCTTCTACTTGTATACAGTATGAACCACAATCAGTGCTAAAATGTTTTTCATACCAAACTCTACCTTTGAAACCAAGTGTTTTCTGAGGCTCAGAGGGAGATCACCTCGTAAACAGGATTATTTAGAAATATGTCGGTGTAATCCCTCATTCGTCCAGGCGTGTTCCATAGTAGAAAAAGCTTCAGTTGTCGTCATCTGGACTCAGTTTGAAAAAGTAGACGTTTCGACTCTCATCCAAGAGTCATTGTCAATAACAGAATTTAGGTCGAGAACTCCGATATTAATACTGTTCTGTGGTGGGTCTTAACCACAGAACAGTATTAATATCGGAGTTCTCGACCTAAATCCTGTTATTGACAATGACTCTTGGATGAGAGTCGAAACGTCTACTTTTTCAAACTGAGCCCAGATGACGACAACTGAAGCTTTTTCTACTAAGGATTATTTAGAGTTATAAATCATGTCAAGTTGTCTAAAAGCCTGAATAATGCAGGAAAGAGCTCTGCCTTTGTCTGTAAACAGTGATTTAAAAACTATTACATCACCGCTAAAATCTGTCTTGCGTCTTTGCTCCACTTTGCTTCTTCAAACCGGGACTGCCCATTAGGATGTACCCGGAAATGGAAGACTATCTTTTTTCAACATTTTTCTACAAATTAAACAGTCTTACAGCCGAAAACACATTTTCTCCAAGTAGACATGGTGAGTAAACAAAAGAACTCTCTCACATCCCATTGGAGCAGTACGATGGTGTGGTACTATGGTACTGTGTTACTGAGTACTGTGGTACTGCGTAAAGTGAACTGTACGACCCTGTTTGAGGGTCTGAAGGGGGCCAGGAGAAGTACAAGCTCCCAGCCCTGAACCAAACACTGACTTGATCTTCTGATAAAAACATTCCACCATTAACAGAAGTGACCCCAAAGTGAACCAGTCTGAGAAGGTTAGGTCAGACCACTTGGGAAGCTAGACTTCTCAGGATCTCAGGGCTTAGGACCCCTTTACAGTCCGGTGTTATTCACCTAAAGCAGTAGAGACACTTTGGGACATGACCAAAGTGAACCAGTGGAAACATGGCTGTCGTCTTTACAGAGTTGTGTCTCACCCTGTTTCCTCACTCACTCTGCTGCACTTTGGGGAGTGGCTTGGCGGCTTCATTTCCTGGTGACGGACTGAGCGCGTGCGGGGCGTGTCAGGTGTGTCATGTGACTCACGGCCCTCAGGTACAGGATAACAGTGAGTGTTTAGGGAGCGGCCATCGTTCGCCTCAGGGTGCTCTTTTCACCCTGCTGTGTCACCCAGTCTGCGGTGTGTGAGCCACGCATGCTTCACCTGGTTTAGACCTGGTTTAGACCTGGTTTAGACCTGGTTTAGCCCTAGTTTAGCCCTAGTTTAGCCCTGGTTTAGCCCTGGTTTAGCCCTGGTTTAGTCCTGGTTCAGCCCTGGTTTAGTCCTGGTTTAGGCCTGGTTTAGACCTGGTTTATGTCTGCGTTAGACCTGGTTCAGACCTGGTTCAGTTAAGGTTATTCCTAGTTATCAGCCCTTCGAGAAGCACCTACACACACCAAACATTACAACACATTATTTGAAGGACCAAAATGAGGTTGAAATTAGAATTTAGACTAAAATGTTCAGTAAAATCAAGATTACACAACAAATTAAAGAAAATATCTATGTGATTTACTTATTTTTTATCTAAAAACAAACACATTTCCCCCTCATTTATATTAGTAAACTATAGAATAAGTCTTACATTGATTTTCCTTTTCTCCTTGATGAAATATTCCACAGTAGTGCTTTCCAGTATTCTGGTGTACAGGTAAACATGGCGAGGCATGACTCATGGAGGGGTGGCTCTGCTCCTGTCAGGACGTGCTCTGCTCTGCCCTGGGGGGCCGGAGCAGGGGCAGACTCAGAAGCGTGGCTGTACTAAAGACTGTGCCCCGGGACCAGCCCTTCATTTGGGTCCGTGTGTGTCCCGCTGTAACCTGCCCCGTCCAGAGCATGGGAGTATCTTTAGTGTTCGTGTGTGCAGCGTTAGCCCTGACCTGCAGCAGCGCCCGGGCCACATACTCTTATCACTGTGAGTATTCTCTTCATGTTTGACTCTGCGCTTAGAAAGACGCACTTGTGTTTGTAAAACTCCGGGCTGTGAGGGCATCTGACGCACAGGGAGACAGTAATAATACAACTATTACAGGTCAAGTGGATATTGAGCCTTTTCTCTGTCCTTCTCGTGACACGCCTTTGCAGTAGAATACAAAATTACACATTACATCATTACTACTCTTTTAGTTTTAAATATTTGAACATGTCTTGAAAGATGTCATACTACAGGACATTCACAGAAACTGCCATGTTGAAATATCATAAATGACCTGATGTGTCCATAGTTTGATAAACATGAAACTGTCTAATTTTAACTGTTGAATTGGAGTTGTAATGTTTACTTTATGATGCTGTGGGACATCTAACTGGAGCATGTTCAAAGTTTTTCAGGAAAAAGTAGGATTTTTCAAAAAAAAATCACATTTAACCCTTCGGGGTTCGGAGCTTTTTTGTCCGTTTTTGAGTACCTTCAATTTTGCCCTGATATACTACATTAAGAAATGTTTACCAGACCAATGTTGGGTATCTTTTTTTTTCAGCACAACCTCATCAATATGATCAGTTAGTTCGTTTTTCACTTTGACAAACTATTTCAACACACTGGACCTAAACACACACAGAAAACACAAAGTCTGTCTAGAAAAATTATGTTTTTTTCATTGTAAAACCCTCAAACATGCTCAACCAAGCATTTAAAAAGGTTCAAACTGAACCACAAGGTGCAAATATGAACATATAAAAGTATTCTTGTCGACCCCGAAGGGTTAATAATGATTTGTAATTGTAATGGGATTTTTCATGTCACGCGACCGGACACTTTACCGCATTAAACTCTTTAGATTTAAAGTAAAGTAGAGATAATTGTGTAGTTTTAGTAAATGTGTGTGTACTTTATTAAACTGCCTCGGACACATTTTTGCAGTTCAGGGCATTTGAGTGTTTCTTGTTAAAAATACAAAGAAAATAAACCTAACTTCAGTATGAAACTTGTGTAACTTGTACGTTATATAGAAACATCTGTGTACATCTGTGTACATCTGTGTACATCTGTGTACATCTGTGTACATGTGAGTACATGTGTGTACATGTGAGTACATGTGTGTACATCTGTGTACATCTGTGTACATCTGTGTACATCTGTGTACATGTGTGTACATCTGTGTACATCTGTGTACATCTGTGTACACCTGTGTACATGTGAGTACATGTGTGTACATGTGAGTACATGTGTGTACATGTGAGTACATGTGTGTACATCTGTGTACATCTGTGTACATGTGTGTACATCTGTGTACATGTGAGTACATGTGTGTACATGTGAGTACATGTGTGTACATCTGTGTACATCTGTGTACATGTGTGTACATCTGTGTACATCTGTGTACATCTGTGTACACCTGTGTACATCTGTGTACATCTGTGTACATGTGAGTACATGTGTGTACATCTGTGTACATCTGTGTACATCTGTGTACATCTGTGTACATGTGTGTACATCTGTGTACATCTGTGTACATCTGTGTACACCTGTGTACATCTGTGTACATCTGTGTACATCTGTGTACATGTGAGTACATGTGTGTACATCTGTGTACATCTGTGAACATCTGTGTACATGTGAGTTACTGCTGAGTTGAACTTTGAAGGAAAACAAACATTATTTAGAAAGTTTAAAAAAATGGAGGTCCAATTCCCACAATGACCAGTGAAGAGAGAGCGAATTATACCGTTTTTAATGTTACAGTTTCTTTAGAGTGAAAACATCTTTATTCACTTAATGTCCTCGTGCAGAGCTGGAGAGGCTGAAGAGGCTGATGGCTCTGCTGCTGCGGTGGAGGATGTAATGAGGCAGGATGACAGGGGAGAGAGTGCATTTATGTGGTCATTGAAAGGTTAAACTGTCCAAAAGGCCAGTAACAGGAGCTTTAGAGGTCAGAGACAGTCTGAGCCCGTCATCGCTTTTCTTACAGTCTGAGTCCAAAATGAATAGAATTTGTGAATTTTCAGAATTTGCCTCAAAATTCATGACAATGTGAAAGAAGCTTGTTTGAATTCTTTGCAAATGTTTTGTGTTGTAAAAGACTCACAGAGGTATAAAGACTCCTGCACTCGCCCATCCTCTGACTGCTCCTCTGCTCTTCTGCTCCTCTCCTCACTGCTCCTCTGCTCTTCTGCTCACTGCTCACTGCTCCTCTGCTCTTCTGCTCACTGCTCCTCTGCTCCTCTGCTCTTCTGCTCACTGCTCCTCTGCTCTTCTGCTCCTCTCCTCTCCTCACTGCTCCTCTCCTCACTGCTCCTCTGCTCACTGCTCTTCTGCTCACTGCTCTTCTGCTCTTCTGCTCACTGCTCCTCTGCTCTTCTTCTCTTCTGCTCACTGCTCCTCTGCTCCTCTGCTCTTCTTCTCTTCTGCTCACTGCTCCCCTGCTCCTCTGCTCACTGCTCCTCTGCTCACTGCTCCTCTGCTCCTCTGCTCCTCTGCTCTTCTGCTCTTCTGCTCACTGCTCTTCTGCTCTTCTGCTCACTGCTCCTCTGCTCCTCTGCTCTTCTGCTCTTCTGCTCCTCTGCTCCTCTGCTCTTCTTCTCTTCTGCTCACTGCTCCCCTGCTCCTCTGCTCACTGCTCCTCTGCTCACTGCTCCTCTGCTCCTCTGCTCCTCTGCTCTTCTGCTCTTCTGCTCACTGCTCTTCTGCTCACTGCTCCTCTGCTCTCTGCTCCACTGCTCTTCTGCTCCTCTGCTTCTCTGCTCCTCTGCTTTTCTGCTCACTGCTCCTCTGCTCCTCTCCTCACTGCTCCTCTGCTCTTCTGCTCCTCTGCTTCTCTGCTCACTGCTCTTCTGCTCCTCTCCTCACTGCTCTTCTGCTCCTCTCCTCACTGCTCTTCTGCTCTTCTGCTCACTCCTCTTCTGCTCCTCTGCTTGGGACTTTGAGCTGTTGTAAAATTCAAATCAACCTCTAAAACAACAGTCCATAAAACAGTGTCAGGAGCAGACAGAATGACGGAGCAGCAGGATAAAAACATGGAAATAATAAAATGCACTATAATTACATTATCAGTCGCCTCAGTTGAACTGGGCAAAAACAGATTAGACAAAAATCTGGTACAGCCCTTTTATACTGCAGCGTCCTCGTCCTCCTTTCCTTCTCTAATATATATAAGCACTTTTCACACATTTCAGAGCAGAATGTATCATCACCGTAAAGCAAACAAACGTTAGCATGCTAAGAACACACTTCCTGCTTCGCAAAGAATAAGATTATTTTTAAGACAGCACACAGCGGTCTCATTTTGACCCAAAAAGCTGTTTTTACAATATACATGTACAGGAACAAAACAGATTTAACTTTATTACATGAACATAACTGGCAGATTAGCTACAGTAAACAGTACACGTCCTGTAAAGTCCGTCTCATTTGTACTTCCGACTGGTTATAATGTTAAGGCTGTGTTCTGGTACATGACCACCAGAGGGCGCCCAGTGTCAGTGAGAGAGAATTGACCGACACAAAAGAAAAGAAAGCAACTCAAAAAAAACATAGCGTAACAGTTTGTATCTGTTGGAAAAGAGCAAAGAAAACGAGGTTAGAAAAGACTTAATGAGTTTTGCAGCTTGTTCTAATAACATTTTAAAAGGAGATTCCACTAGTGTGTGTTCACTACTGCCCCCAGTGGTCAGCACATGTACAGGTCTGTGTTCACTACTGCCCCCAGTGGTCAGTACATGTACAGATCTGTGTTCACTACTGCCCCCAGTGGTCAGCACATGTAGAGATCTGTGTTCACTACTGCCCCCAGTGGTCAGTACATGTACAGATCTGTGTTCACTACTGCCCCGGGTGGTCAGCACATGTACAGATCTGTGTTCACTACTGCCCCCAGTGGTCAGTACATGTACAGATCTGTGTTCACTACTGCCCCCAGTGGTCAGCACATGTAGAGATCTGTGTTCACTACTGCCCCCAGTGGTCAGTACATGTACAGATCTGTGTTCACTACTGCCCCCAGTGGTCAGCACATGTAGAGATCTGTGTTCACTACTGCCCCCAGTGGTCAGCACATGTACAGATCTGTGTTCATCACTGCCCCCAGTGGTCAGCACATGTACAGATCTGTGTTCATCACTGCCCCCAGTGGTCAGCACATGTACAGATCTGTGTTCACTACTGCCCCCAGTGGTCAGCACATGTACAGATCTGTGTTCACTACTGCCCCCAGTGGTCAGTACATGTACAGATCTGTGTTCACTACTGCCCCCAGTGGTCAGCACATGTACAGATCTGTGTTCACTACAGCCCCCAGTGGTCAGCACATGTAAAGATCTGTGTTCACTACTGCCCCCAGTGGTCAGCACATGTACAGATCTGTGTTCACTACTGCCCCCAGTGGTCAGCACATGTAAAGATATGTGTTCACTACTGCCCCCAGTGGTCAGCACATGTACAGATCTGTGTTCACTACTGCCCCCAGTGGTCAGCACATGTACAGATCTGTGTTCATTACTGCCCCCAGTGGTCAGCACATGTACAGATCTGTGTTCACTACTGCCCCCAGTGGTCAGCACATGTACAGATCTGTGTTCACTACTGCCCCCAGTGGTCAGCACATGTACAGATCTGTGTTCATTACTGCCCCCAGTGGTCAGCACATGTACAGATCTGTGTTCATTACTGCCCCCAGTGGTCAGCACATGTACAGATCTGTGTTCACTACTGCCCCCAGTGGTCAGTACATGTAAAGATCTGTGTTCACTACTGCCCCCAGTGGTCAGCACATGTACAGATCTGTGTTCGTGGTCAGCACGTGTAAAGATCTGTGTTCACTACTGCCCCCAGTGGTCAGCACATGTACAGATCTGTGTTCACTACTGCCCCCAGTGGTCAGCACATGTACAGATCTGTGTTCACTACTGCCCCCAGTGGACAGCACATGTACAGATCTGTGTTCACTACTGCCCCCAGTGGTCAGCACATGTACAGATCTGTGTTCACTACTGCCCCCAGTGGTCAGCACATGTACAGATCTGTGTTCACTACTGCCCCCAGTGGTCAGCACATGTAAAGATCTGTGTTCACTACTGCCCCCAGTGGTCAGTACATGTACAGATTTGTGTTCACTACTGCCCCCAGTGGTCAGCACATGTAAAGATCTGTGTTCACTACTGCCCCCAGTGGTCAGCACATGTATATCTCCGTTGCTACGCATCCATAAACTGTGAACAAACAAATCACCTGCTGACCAAATGACAGACAAAACAACACAGAAGACACAGAGATGTGTCTGGAACAGAGATCATAAATGAGCCTTTACAGGTCTGTGGAGAGGTGACTCTAGTCACAGTAAAGCTTGGATTATACTTTTGCATGTAGATTCCGGAAATGAGACGAGTGGAGGACAGTGGAGAACCGTTGGCAGTATTTATAGTCTGCGCAGGTTTCATGTGTCAACAGAAGAAATCTGAGCTTGCTGTGATGAAATACCATTCATTTCCGTGCGGAACCGTCCACGTAGTTAAAAAAGTTTCCCTGACGCCGATGCGGAAAATCAGGTCAGCGCGAACCTCGTGGAAGCGTCCAGCATAAACTTATTCTAAGGCCACATTCACAAGGAAACATAAGAGCAATAGTTTCTAAAACGCTTTCTGTAAACATGAAATCCTTTCTTTAAATGTGAGCATCCACACTTTGTAATGCATGTGCCAGGATCCTTGGTGGCGCTGTTGAAAAGTAACACAAATGCGCTGAAAACTACACGTGGGTTGAAGACACAAAACAAACATGGCGGCTTCAAGTGAAAAAGATGTAATAGATCCAGGAGTGAAACACGAAGAGAAAGAGTGGTTGAAGAAAAAGATCTGCATTATGTATGGAACGCTGTTACGGTGCCATTGTTGTTGCTGTCAGAGTTTGGCGCATGCGTCATTGTCCCGCCGCATGACGCATAACAGCAGAGACGCCAAACCAGCGCTTTGAGATCGTTGCATTCTGGGACCTAGTTTCAAAAAGTTCAGCTTTTAGACTCCTGAAACGCCCGCTCAATGGGGATAATACTTGTTTTAGACGAAAAATCTTTGCAGATTTGCCTGAGATTAATATCGTGTGGATGCGGACCAAGAATGCTGTTTTTTCCACACACAAAAAAGCCAAACAAAGGTAGATACTGAAGTTCAATGTCATACTATGGGACATTGTAAGCGAAGCAATAACATCTCCATGGAAACAAGTAGGTGGTAGAAAGGTTCAATTGTGTACATACAACAGAGAAAAAACATTCTTTATCTTTCTTATAATATTCACTTTACTCACAGCAGATGGACGTGAACATGAGAACACTGTCTCCGTCTGTCTAATCATTATGTCATGACAGCTCATAACACATTCCTCCAGACACACCCAGGAACAGCCCCACCCAGCACCCATCAGCCAGCACCCAGCACCCGCCCCAATGACACCCCTCACCTGCCTCTGCATGCACCAGCTCTCCCAGCACAAACACAACAGGCCAGCACAGGAGAGCACCACACACACACACACACACACACACACAAACACACACACACACACACACACACTTGTACTCTGTAATTGTTGTTTGTGTTTTCACTTCAAATAATGAATGTGATGCTTTGTGGGTGAGTGCTTTCCCCGATCAGGTGAAGTGCACACAGCAGCACCACCTAGTGACATCAGGGGGAACAGAACAACAAACCTGAACGTAAATGGACGCGTGTTTAAATGCTCCAAAAGTCACTTTAATATAGTGACTCAGGCAAAAAATGAACAAATAATATTATTTATATTCATTTATTATTAATCTCTAACACAAGGTCCCAGACATACCCTACCACCCTCCCAGACACACCCTATTACCCCCAGACACGCCCAGTCCCCTACAGACTCACCCTACTATCCCCAGACACACCCTACTACCCCCCCAGGCACGCCCATTACCCTACAGACACGCGCTACTACCCCCGGACACACCCTTCTACCCCCAGACACGCCCAGTACCCTACAGACACGCCCTACTACCCCCAGACACACCCTACTACCCCCCAGACACGCCCATTACCCTACAGACACGCGCTACTACCCCCAGACACACCTTTCTACCCCCAGACACGCCCAGTACCCTGCAGACACATGCTCAGTACCCTAAAAACACACCCTACTAGCCCCAGACACGCCCAGTACCCTGCAGATACGTCCAGTACCCTGCAGACACACCCTACTAGCCCCAGACATGCCCTACTACCCCCCAGACACATCCAGTACCCTGCAGACACACCCTACTAGCCCCAGACATGCCCAGTATCCTGCAGACACACCCTACTACCTGGTTTCGTTCTATTTCAGTTAAGTTTATTCCTGGTTATCAGCGCCCTAGACAAGCCATACTATCCACCAGACTCGCCCACTACCCCCCAGGTCCTGTCTAACACTCTTTTTAAGGACTGCATTTACACGTTTAGAGATTTAACACCTCATTAGAACACTAATGGATGGTTCTTTAATCTGATCAGAATGTGGAAATATATGGGTATTTATTTGTTTATTGTATTAACTTAGTAATTGTATATACTGCAACTGTTTTTGCTCTCTTGAAGTCTGTATTTTCTACAATGACAATAAACCTGTATCCTTCTATCTTCCCCAAACTGTTGTCTCACAAATGATGTTTCCCTGCAGCTTCGTGGTGTGACTGCAGAGGGCGCTCTCAGTACTGCCTGCGTGATGCCTTGGGTCTGCGCTGTGTGGACTGTCAGGGTAATACCGAGGGCCGCCACTGCGAGCGCTGTAAAGCAGGCTTCTACCTCCAGGAGAACCAGAGGAGCTGCTCCCCCTGTTTGTGCCACGCGGAAGGTGAGGACACGCCTTCAAGTCCCACCCACTGACATACACAGTTTAAAGATCCCATCCATCCATCCATCCATCCATCTTCTGCCGCTTTATCCGGAGCCGGGTCGCGGGGGCAGCAGTCTGAGCAGGGACTCCCAGACTTCCTTCTCCCCAGACACTTCCTCTAACTCCTCCGGGGGGATCCCGAGGCGTTCCCAGGCCAGCCGAGAGACATAGTCTCTCCAGCGTGTCCTGGGTCTTCCCCGGGGCCTCTTCCCGGTGGGACATGCCTGAAACACCTCCCGAGGGAGGCGCCCAGGAGGCATCCGGAACAGATGCCCGAGCCACCTCAGCTGGCTCCTCTCGACGTGGAGGAGCAGCGGCTCTACTCCGAGCTCCCCCCGTGTGGCCGAGCTCCTCACCTTATCTCTAAGGGAGCGCCCAGCCACACGGCGGAGGAAACTCATTTCGACCGCTTGTATCCGCGATCTTGTTCTTTCGGTCACTACCCAAAGCTCATGACCATAGGTGAGGGTAGGAACGTAGACCGACCGGTAAATAGAGAGCTTTGCCTTTCGGCTCAGCTCCTTCTTCACCACAACAGTCCGATGCAGCGACTGCATCACTGCAGCCGCTGCACCGATCCGCCTGTCGATCTCACGCTCCATCCTTCCCTCACTCGTGAACAAGACCCCGAGATACTTGAACTCCTCCACTTGGGGCAAGGACACCCCACCCACCTGGAGAGGGCAAGCCACCTTTTTCCGGTCGAGAACCATGGCCTCGGATTTGGAGGTGCTGATTCTCATCCCAGCCGCTTCACACTCGGCTGCAAACCGTCCCAGTGCATGGTGCAGGTCCGGGTTTGATGGAGCCATCAGGACAACATCGTCTGCAAACAGCAGAGATGAGATCCTGTGGTCCCCAAACCGGACACCCTCCGACCCCCGACTGCGCCTAGAAATTCTGTCCATAAAAATTATGAACAGAACCGGTGACAAAGGGCAGCCCTGGCGGAGTCCAACATGCACTGGGAACAGGTCTGACTTACTGCCGGCAATGCGAACACAGCTCCTGCTCCAGTCATACAGGGACCGGACAGCCCTGAGCAAAGGGCCCCGGACCCCGTACTCCCGAAGCACCCCCCAAAGGACACCCCGAGGGACACGGTCGAAAGCCTTCTCCAGATCCACAAAGCACATGTGGACTGGTTGGGCAAACTCCCATAAACCCTCGAGCACCCGATGGAGGGTATAGAGCTGGTCCAGTGTTCCACGACCGGGACGAAAACCACTCTGCTCCTCCTGAATCCGAGGTTCGACTATCGGTCGGATTCTCCTCTCCAGTACCTTGGAATAGACCTTACCTGGGAGGCTGAGGAGTGTGATCCCTCTGTAGTTGGAACACACCCTCCGGTCCCCCTTCTTGAACAGAGGGACCACCACCCCGGTCTGCCAGTCCAGAGGCACGGTCCCCGAACGCCACGCAATGTTGCAGAGACGTGTCAACCAAGACAGTCCTACAACATCCAGATACTTTAGGTACTCAGGGCGGATCTCATCCACCCCCGGAGCCCTGCCACCGAGGAGTTTGCGGACAACCTCAGTGACTTCAGCTTGGGTGATGGATAAGCCAGCCTCCGAGTCCCCGGTCTCTACTTCCTCTTCGGAAGACGTGACTGAGGGATTAAGGAGATCCTCAAAGTATTCCTTCCACCGTCCGACGACATCCCCAGTCGAGGTCAGCAGGCCTCCACCCGCACCGTAAACGGTGTTGGTGAGACACTGCTTCCCCCTCCTGAGGCGCCGGACGGTTTGCCAGAATTTCTTTGGTGCCGACCGATAGTCCTCCTCCATGGCCTCCCCGAACTCCTCCCAGGCCCGGGTTTTTGCCTCTGCGACAGCACGAGCCGCGGCTCGCTTGACCTGCCGATACCCCTCGATGACCTCCGGAGACCTACAAGCCAGAGTGGCCTGATAGGCCTCCTTCTTCAGTCTGACGGCATCCCTTACTTCCGGTGTCCACCACCGGGTTCGGGGGTTGCCGCCACGACAGGCACCGGAGACCTTGCGACCACAGCTCCGAGCAGCCGCATCAACAATGGAGGCGGAGAACATGGTCCACTCGGACTCAATGTCCCCAGCCTCCCCCGGGACATGGGAGAAGCTCTCCCGGAGGTGCGAGTTGAATACCCTACTGACAGAGGGCTCCACTAGACGTTCCCAACAGACCCTCACAATGCGCTTGGGTCTGCCAAGTCTGTCCGGCTTCCTCCTCCGCCAGCGGATCCAACTCACCACCAGGTGGTGATCGGTTGACAACTCTGCCCCTCTCTTCACCCGAGTGTCCAAGACACGCGGCCGGAGGTCTGATGACACGACAACAAAGTCGATCATTGACCTCCGGCCTAGGGTGTCCTGGTGCCATGTGCACTGATGAACACCCTTGTGCTTGAACATGGTGTTCGTTATGGACAATCCGTGGCTAGCACACAAGTCCAATAACTGAACACCGCTCGGGTTCAGATCGGGGAAGCCGTTCTTCCCGATCACCCCTCTCCAGGTGTCACTGTCATTGCCCACGTGGGCGTTGAAGTCCCCCAGTAGAACAACGGAGTCCCCGGTCGGTGCACTGTCCAGTACCCCTCCCAAGGACTCCAAGAAGGCCGGGTACTCTGCACTGCTGTTCGGCCCGTAGGCCGCCACAACAGTGAGAGACCTGTCCCCCACCCGAAGGCGGAGGGACGCGACCCTCTCGTTCACCGGGGTAAACTCCAACACGTGGCGGCTGAGCTGAGGGGCTATAAGCAAGCCCACACCAGCCCGTCGCCTCTCCCCGCGGGCAACACCAGAGAAGTGGAGCGTCCAGCCCCTCTCGAGGAGATGGGTTCCAGAGCCCGAACTGTGCGTGGAGGTGAGGCCGACTATATCTAGTCGGTATCGCTCAACCTCCCGCACAAGCTCAGGCTCTTTCCCCCCCCGGGAGGTGACATTCCATGTCCCCAGAGTTAGTCTCTGTGTCTGGAGATCTGGTGGCCGAGGCCCCTGCCGTCGACTGCCGCCCAGATCTCTCTGCACCGGCCCCTTATGGATCCTCCTGCGGGTGGTGGGCCCACGGGAGGGCGGCCCCACGTCGCTCTTTCGGGCTGTGCCCGGCCGGGCCCCGTGGGGTAAGACCCGGCCACCAGGCGCTCGCCATGGAGCACCCATCCCAGGCCTGGCTCCAGGATGGGGCCCCGGTGACGCCGATCCGGGCGACGTAAACTGCCTTGTTCGTGTTGTCATCATAGGGGGGCTTCTGAACCGATCTTTGTCTGACCCGTCACCTAGGACCTGTTTGCCATGGGAGACCCTACCAGGGGCATGAAGCCCCCGACAACATAGCTCCCGGGATCATTCGGGCACTCAAACCCCTCCACCACGTTAAGGTGTCGGTTCAAGGAGAGGAGGTTTAAAGATCCCATATCATGCTATTTTTCCCATTTCGTAGTCTTCCCTAAGGGTATATTTGATAATAATAATAATAATAAATAATAATAATAAGTGTTGTGCAACACCCATAACATAATAGTTATAAAATATCAATCCATATCTTGGACCCGCTCACAAACCCAGAAATGCAGATGGCTTAGTTTGAGATTCTCTCCCACCCTCGCCAAGAGCGATCTGCCTCCCCCGCCCACCCCGTGATGTAGTCTCAGCAAGAGCGTGCCTCCCCCGCCCAACCCTGTGATGTAGTCTCAGCAAGAGCGTGCCTCCCCCGCCCAACCCTGTGATGTAGTCTCAGCGAGGGCGTGCTTTCCCCGCCCACCCTGTGATGTAGTATGAGCGTGGAGATGGTGGTGGTGTAAACAGAGGCCGAGGCGTGCGCTGGTACACAGCACATGACACAGCGGCACGTCAGTGGCAGCAGCGTTCGAACAAAAGAAGTAGCGTTTGAAGCAAACTATACCTAAATAGCCGCGGTTACCCTTGAGCGCGGGGGCAGGGGGAGGGGGCGTGTTACAGGTACAGAGTGCTCCCTGGAGGATGGAAACAGGGAAGCATGCTGCGGCACTCACCAGGAGGCCCCGTCAGTCCGCTCATCTGAGGAGAAGGATCGAGACTGTTCTCTAGCTCAAGACTGCAGGAATCAATCAAAAAACATATATATATGAGGCACCAATAGCGCTGTAAGAAGGTTAAAAGCTCTGAAAAGTCAATTTTGCATGATATGAGCCCTTTAAGTCAGTCATGCTCGTTATATTTTCACTAACTGTCTGACGGCTGCGAACTCTCCCACCAGGATAAAGCAGGGAAGAGTTATGTGTGAATAAAGCCAGACCAGTAAGCACCAGTACCATTACCACTAGGCTATGAGCTTGGTTTCCATGGTTGCAGTATATTGTTAGAGTGATCGACTGCAGAGTGACAAATGCCAGGTAAAGTGTTAAGACATCAAACCCGGCAATGTCCCGGGACCGAAGCTTGTGAACGTGGGTCAGAGCTGAGCGTTCTCACGAGACAATTTATGTGCAAAAGCGCTTATGAAACAGACCTGATCCGTTCTTTTTATTCTTGTTAGCTAGCTAAACTTTTTGTGCATGATTTTACGATCAATACATCAACTAACCTCAACCGTTTGTAGCTTTATCTAAAATCGAATGTTCCTTGACCAAACCCAAGTCCTAAACCTAGCTCTTTACCATAACCTTTACCTTTACCGTTGCCTTAGCCCAGTTCGGAACCCTAACCTGAAAAAACTATTGTCTAACTTTTGCATTCCTCTGTGCCTTAATCGTCACTAAACCAGGTCCACCAAGCCAAGCTCGCATTTTATTTTCAAATTTAAAGTTTTATCCATGTCCATCAAACATGACGTCTGAACAGCAGTGAGAAGTGACACTTTTGAAATAGTCAGAAACCGTTCAAAATGTTAGGCCTTTCCTTTTATGTGTCTCAAATGCAAGTACAAAGACATAATTATGCAAGAATATACATCACAGAAGTCAATGACATGTAACGTATCTTTCTTGATTCAGGTTCTGTGAGCTCTCAGTGCAACAGCAGGGGGCACTGTAGCTGTAAACAGGGCTTCGCTGGAGGCAAGTGCAACCTCTGTAAAGATGGACAGAAGATCGGAGCGGATGGGTGCACTCGCAGGTTTGGGCAGTCTGGTGTCTCTGGTGGTGGATTAGGTTTTTTGGTGGACGTGTTGTTGGTGGCTCTGGATGTTCAGGTGGAGGTTTTTATTACATCATGTTTTATTTTATGACTATAAAACTGCAGACCAAATGACCCCTTTTGGAACAGATTCAGCTGTAGACTGTTAAGTAGGACCTGCTGAATGTTCTGGAGAAGGTCCTGTGATGGATTTGCTCTGGAAGATTTAGATGAAAATTAAGATCTAAGCACCTATGAGTATTCTGTTTGAGGTTCTTTATAGAAATTGGATTCTGGAGCTTGTTCTATTGGGTTTTTTCATCTCTAAAGAAGGCTCTGATAAATACTGTGGTGGAGGTACAGGGGAAAGATCTAGATGTGGTTCTGGAGGCAAAATTAGAATTTGCAGTAAGATCTAGTTTAATTAAATACTTAAATGTAAAATGCCTTATAGATAAGTACAATGCAGTACTGTAGAGTCAAAATGACCTTGACTCTTTTTTCAGTATTTAACATCAACAATACTTCCATTTCCAGAGTATGTTGGAGTACAGTATGTTCACATTTGTGAGATGGATTCAGTGGATATGTTTGTGTTATAAACCTTGTTCTCCGTGTTCTTGTTCCTTCCTGCAGTCGTCAGCTCAGAGAGGATTCTGGGAGTTGGAGTCCATCGTGCTTCTGCTTCGGTCACAGCTCTGAGTGCTCTGTGCAGCCGGGCTACTACACGCACAACATCAGCTCCACCTTCTCTGATGGTACGCGCCTGCAAACGTCATCACTGTCACTGGTCTCAGCTCCTTTGTGCTGGAAACAAAGCCTGTCCACAAACTGTCAAACATGCACAACATAAAAGAGATGCTAACGTTACATTTTCAAAAGTGTAAATCCTTCATTTGTCCAGAAATGTATTCAACAATTGATTTTAAAATGGCTTAAAAATCGGCTTCCCCGATCTGAACCCGAGCGGTGTTCAGTTATTGGACTTGTGTGCTAGCCACGGATTGTCCATAACGAACACCATGTTCAAGCACAAGGGTGTTCATCAGTGCACATGGCACCAGGACACCCTAGGCCGGAGGTCAATGATCGACTTTGTTGTCGTGTCATCAGACCTCCGGCCGCGTGTCTTGGACACTCGGGTGAAGAGAGGGGCAGAGTTGTCAACCGATCACCACCTGGTGGTGAGTTGGATCCGCTGGCGGAGGAGGAAGCCGGACAGACTTGGCAGACCCAAGCGCATTGTGAGGGTCTGTTGGGAACGTCTAGTGGAGCCCTCTGTCAGTAGGGTATTCAACTCGCACCTCCGGGAGAGCTTCTCCCATGTCCCGGGGGAGGCTGGGGACATTGAGTCCGAGTGGACCATGTTCTCCGCCTCCATTGTTGATGCGGCTGCTCGGAGCTGTGGTCGCAAGGTCTCCGGTGCCTGTCGTGGCGGCAACCCCCGAACCCGGTGGTGGACACCGGAAGTAAGGGATGCCGTCAGACTGAAGAAGGAGGCCTATCAGGCCACTCTAGCTTGTAGGTCTCCGGAGGTCATCGACGGGTATCGGCAGGCCAAGCGAGCCGCGGCCCGTGCTGTCGCAGAGGCAAAAACCCGGGCCTGGGAGGAGTTCGGGGAGGCCATGGAGGAGGACTATCGGTCGGCACCAAAGAAATTCTGGCAAACCGTCCGGCGCCTCAGGAGGGGGAAGCAGTGTCTCACCAACACCGTTTACGGTGCGGGTGGAGACCTGCTGACCTCGACTGGGGATGTCGTCGGACGGTGGAAGGAATACTTTGAGGATCTCCTTAATCCCTCAGTCACGTCTTCCGAAGAGGAAGTAGAGACCGGGGACTCGGAGGCTGGCTCATCCATCACCCAAGCTGAAGTCACTGAGGTTGTTCGCAAACTCCTCGGTGGCAGGGCTCCGGGGGTGGATGGGATCCGCCCTGAGTACCTAAAGTATCTGGATGTTGTAGGACTGTCTTGGTTGACACGTCTCTGTAACATCGCGTGGCGTTCGGGGACCGTGCCTCTGGACTGGCAGACCGGGGTGGTGGTCCCTCTGTTCAAGAAGGGGGACCGGAGGGTGTGTTCCAACTACAGAGGGATCACACTCCTCAGCCTCCCGGGTAAGGTCTATTCCAAGGTACTGGAGAGGTGAATCCGACCGATAGTCGAACCTCGGATTCAGGAGGAGCAGAGTGGTTTTCGTCCCGGTCGTGGAACACTGGACCAGCTCTATACCCTCCATCGGGTGCTCGAGGGTTCATGGGAGTTTGCCCAACCAGTCCACATGTGCTTTGTGGATCTGGAGAAGGCTTTCGACCGTGTCCCTCGGGGTGTCCTTTGGGGGGTGCTCCGGGAGTACGGGGTCCGGGGCCCTTTGCTCAGGGCTGTCCGGTCCTTGTATGACCGGAGCAGGAGCTGTGTTCGCATTGCCGGCAGTAAGTCAGACCTGTTCCCAGTGCATGTTGGACTCCGCCAGGGCTGCCCTGTGTCACCGGTTCCGTTCATAATTTTTATGGACAGAATTTCTAGGCGCAGTCAGGGGTCGGAGGGTGTCCGGTTTGGGGACCACAGGATCTCATCTCTGCTGTTTGCAGACGATGTTGTCCTGATGGCTCCATCAAACCCGGACCTGCAACATGCACTGGGACGGTTTGCAGCCGAGTGTGAAGCGGCTGGGATGAGAATCAGCACCTCCAAATCCGAGGCCATGGTTCTCGACCGGAAAAAGGTGGCTTGCCCTCTTCAGGTGGGTGGGGTGTCCTTGCCCCAAGTGGAGGAGTTCAAGTATCTTGGGGTCTTGTTCATGAGTGAGGGAAGGATGGAGCGTGAGATCGACAGGCGGATCGGTGCAGCGGCTGCAGTGATGCAGTCGCTGCATCGGACCGTTGTGGTGAAGAGGGAGCTGAACCGAAAGGCAAAGCTCTCTGTTTACCGGTCGGTCTACGTTCCTACCCTCACCTATGGTCATGAGCTTTGGGTAGTGACCGAAAGAACAAGATCGCGGATACAAGCGGTCGAAATGAGTTTCCTCCGCCGTGTGGCTGGACGCTCCCTTAGAGATAGGGTGAGGAGCTCGGCCACACGGGGGGAGCTCGGAGTAGAGCCGCTGCTCCTCCACGTTGAGAGGAGCCAGCTGAGGTGGCTCGGGCATCTGTTCCGGATGCCTCCTGGGCGCCTCCCTCGGGAGGTGTTTCAGGTATGTCCCACCGGGAAGAGGCCCCGGGGAAGACCCAGGACACGCTGGAGAGACTATGTCTCTCGGCTGGCCTGGGAACGCCTCGGGATCCCCCCGGAGGAGTTAGAGGAAGTGTCTGGGGAGAAGGAAGTCTGGGAGTCCCTGCTCAGACTGCTGCCCCCGCGACCCGGCCCCGGATAAAGCGGCAGAAGATGGATGGATGGATGGATGGATTTTAAAATGTGAAATATTAATAAAAAAACATTGAAACTAGTCAAACACACACTGAGTACATTTATATCAGGGGTGTCCAACCTATGTGCGGCCCTCAGACCAGGTAGGACTTGTGCCCCTGAACATCTCTCAGCCTCAGCTCACACCTGACCAGTTCTTTGACCCGCTGTAGACTGGGACAATCGAGGTCTCTGAAGGGTTTTGCTGCAAAGACCATTTGAGTTTGGTGTTTAGTGCATGTTGTTCTGTGCATGTAAACATCACTACTGTCACTACTCAAATCATGCTTCTGACCATAAACCCCGTTGCACACATCTTTGTCCTGGCTCTCATCTGATCTTCTGTCTGCAGGTCTGGATGGCTGGAAGGCTGCCACACAGGAAGGACAAACCTCCAGGAACGTGTACTTCCGCTGGTCACCCAGACACAAAGACGCGGAAGTCATCTCCTCCATCAGCCTGCCCGTGTACCTGTACGCTCCAGGTCAGACTTCTGCTGTCCTCCAGCCTGGACTAGGGGTCAGATAGTGCTTTACTTTAGAGATCACTTTGGGGCTTATACTCTGGCGGGAAGAGAGGAAGGTGCAGTGAAGAAAAGGGAGAGAACAGTTTTTCAAAACACTGGCAAAGGAATTTCTAAACAATAAACTTACAGAAGACATACTACATATTTTTTATCAAAAAGTCTCATCTCTACGTGTTTTTTGTCTCTTAGCCAGTTTCCTGGGCGACCAGCTGCACAGTTACGGACAGAATCTGTCCTTCTCTCTGCGTTTGGACCGAGGAGTGAGACACCCGTCACTCGGAGACATCATTTTGGAGGGGGCAGGGCTAAGCGTGTCCACTTCCTTAGGAGACCTTAGACGAACTGTCCCCTGTGGACAGAAGATGCACTACAGTTTCAGGTAAGAGTACCAGGTCTAACACCCATACCAACTGGGAGCTTTTAATCATGTTCTAACATGGTTTCCTCATCAAAAATGTATCTAGAATTGTATTTAGCTTCATTCACATAGTTTTCCCTGCTTTCCCAATTTCCCAATTTTGTGACATCATAGATCTCGTTCAGAGATTTTCAGCATCAAATTGTGGTAATTACAGCTGTGTGTTTGTGATCATGTCGTCAAAGGTTTCTAACTCTAGCTTTTGCTTGTTTTACCAATGGTAATGCCCTCTGCTGCTACTAGATGGCACGCTAACACTAGATCACAGTATTGCTACTGATCTTCATTTCCATTCTTTTGGCATTTCCAGTTTAGCATATCTGGAGAACTAGAGAAAAGTCTCGCAGCTAAAATAGTATAAAGTAGATTGATTTGTGTAAAATGTCAAATGCTCTTGTGACAAACACGTCAACAATGCACCGACTCTCTGGACCTGAAAACAGATTTGTGTCTGTGTAGAACTCACTTGTTCAAAGGACAGACAAATACAAATACAAATAATGCAGAATGTGTCCTGAGGGTAATCTTCATCGTTTGCTTTTGAATTATGCTATGCTGTGTTATGGGAAGTGAAGCAGGGAGTGGCTGTTAATCAGACATAAACATGAGAATAAAAGCTAGTAAAAGCTAGTAAAAAATAAAAGCAAGTACAATTACACACAATGAAAGACACAAAGGCATCAACTTGTGAGCCTTCTGCTGTAAACCGAAACGTTGCCCTTATACTGCTATGAGTTATTTTGAACATACTTTTGGTGATTCCTGTGCTCCTCCTCTTGATTCCTCAGGCTTGAGGAGAGGCTCTGGAGTCCTCAGCTCAGCTCCTTCATGTTCCAGACTCTGCTCCAGAACCTGACGGCCATCAAGATCAGGGCCACCTTCGGAAACAGCGGTACAGTAAAGATCATCTGTGTCTGTACTGGTCCATACTAAGATAAGATAAGATATTCCTTTATTGTCCCACATGGGGACATTTCATATACGGTCTTAAAAAGGGTGATATTATGTAACAATATACGGTCTTAAAAAGGGTGATATTATGTAATAACATAAAATGTGTGAACAATTTAAGACTCTCAAGGATCAGAAATTTAAAAAAAAAATACTAATATATATAATATATATACACTAATATAAGGTTAAAATCTCACAAAAGTGAATTTATAATAAAAAAGAACGGAAAGGAAGTAAAAGTACTGTTTACATTAAAAGTATTTCACACAGTCTGAATAAAGCAGATGTTTAGTCATCAGAATCAACGCGAACGGATTTCTTAATTTTCCTGGTGAATTTTCATCTCCATGTTTTTGTTTGCTCAATGTTGGGACTTTCTTCATAATATCAGTCATTTTAGCAGGTTTAGAACCACAAGACTGAGCTGAAATATGGTCAAAGTAAAACGTGTAGAATTCCCATCCATCCATTTGCTTTCTATTATCATGATGTGACTGGATCTTTGCACCTTCAGGTCGGGCCTACCTGGACAACGTCTCCCTGGTGTCTGCTCGCCCCAGCCTGGGTACGGCCCCTGCCGGGTGGGTGCGGAGCTGCCAGTGTCCTGCTGGGCTGGAGGGGGAGCAGTGTGAGCGCTGTGCACCCGGCTACAGGCGCTCCCAGCCCAGCCGCGGGGCCCTCAGTGACTGTCGGCCCTGCCAGTGTCCAAAGGGCAGCTGCGACGCCCAGACTGGAGAGTGTCTGTCCTCTGACGACAGCCAGGGATGCCCCACTGGATACTCAGGTAACTCCGCCTCTGCTACACCTGGTGCAGTCTGGGAGTCTGGGCTTAAACCAGCTTTAGTCTGGCTATTGAACTTAGATACTTTACTTCACAGGGTTTTACTGTACTTTATATTTCTTTACTTTACTTCCTTACTTTCTTACGACTTACTTTACTCACTTATCCACTTACTTTACTTAGTTACACTTACTTACTTATGCTTACTAACTTACTTACTAACTTACTTACTTACTTACTTACTTACTCACTTACTTACTTACTTATGCTTAGTTACTTAAACATACTTACTTACTTACTTACTTACTTACTTACTCAGTGACATGTATATTACGATATTTGAAGCTCAGATGTTGCTTCCCTCCTCAGGGCCGAGCTGCACTGACTGTGCAGAGGGTTTCTATCGCGAGACAGTCCGAGGAGACGGCTTCCCTCCTCCATGTCAGCGTGAGTACCACATGTGCTGCCATTTTTTATAGTAATTGACACTGACATTTATCCAACTCGTCAAATTGTATTAATCATCTCTCACTGCTAAAAAACGACGTGACTTTGTACAGGGTCTTGTTCTGAGCTGATTGATAGAAAAGATTGATGCATAAATGCATTCTGTACATACACAATACATACAATCTTACAAGAATCTCCTCATGTCTGTGCTCTGCACCTTTTGTCTCACATTTTTAATCCCTTCTCATGTCCTGTCGTTTGTGCTGGCTTTAGTCATTATTAATTACGTATTTTGTTTCATTGTTTCTACAGAAATGTTACCATGACATATATCACATCTGTACATTTAACAATGAACACTAGTGCATTCAATGGGATGTTTCTGCTCTCTCCTCCTGCAGCCTGTGTCTGTGACCAGCAGGGGGCAGTCTCCTCACAGTGTGACTCCTCTGGGAAGTGTAGCTGCAGACCGGGCTTTGAGGGCCATAAATGCACAAGTACCAAGTGCCCGTCCTGCTTCGGCCCTGTCACTGCCCGGGTCAGTACCTCGCACACCCCTGAGGCTTCCTTTTACAGATGTAGACTTGAGTTCTAGATTTTGTTCTAGTTTAGTCCCAGTGTTAATGTAGTGACAAGATTATACCTGAAATTAAACAAGGACTAAACCAGGACTAAAGCAGGACTAAACCAGGACTAAAGCAGGACTAAACCAGGACTAAAGCAGGACTAAACCAGGACTTAACCAGGACTAAACTAATACTAATGTGTTGTGATTTGTTTGGCAGTTGGAGCAGTTTGCGCTGAAAGTCCGAGAGCTGGAGACCCTCTTCTCTGGTCCAGGCCCAGGTCAAACTGAGGCCATAGAGGCAGCCCTCAGGTCCGCCCGCAGGCAGCTGGAGGAACTGCAGGATGACCACCTTCTGGCCACAGGTACAGAAAGTCCACTTACTGTCCACATCTGTTTCCACTGGGTCACTTTGTAGCGGATTGGGAGGGTCTGACTTAAAGCAGAACTAAGTAACTTCAGCAACAGAGTTCCCCCTACAATAAAGCATGACAGTCAGTTTCTCTCCCAGAGAACTTCAAACACGCCTAAAATACATATGTAACCATCACAGGGACTTACAAAGACATTTAATACAGTCCTAATGTTACTTAGCTCTCCTTTAAAAGAACCTTTCCAAAGTGCTCTACAGTGACTGGCTCTGGGGCTCAGCTCCAGGTGAAACGTGGCTTTTGAAAGCTTCAGTTCAGGCCCAGTTTGGGTTCTTGCTTTTTCAAATATTAATTCTCCACAAAAACGCCTTTGTACAGACGTGGAGAGGCGTCTGGGGAAGCGGCTGACGTCCCTGGACACGGAGCAGCAGAGTCTGGACCAGGACCTGGAGCGAGTGACCCTTAGCGCGCAGGACGTCCAGAGAAAGCAGAAGACGTACCAGCTGGAAGTGGACAAAGTAGAGGACATGATGCCAGACATGAGCAATCTCCTGGAGCAGGCCCAGCGCAAACTGGCGTCTGTGGTGAGAGAATAACACGTTTGGTTTCAGATTCTGGGAGGGGCCTTGTGTCGGTCCAATCACAGCCGACTCACATGTAGCACGTGTCTCTCAAATGTAGGAGACTGCCTCAGAATATTCTCATGACATTCACAACAAAATCCATCACTTCTTCTATCTCAGATTTACAAAGTTTAGTGTTTTCCATTGTTAATTCTGCAGAAATCTGCACCGTTTCTCAGTTCTGTGTCATTATGTGTTGTGTTTGTTTCATTTCTTCCTCGTAAGGCGCAATCTTTAGACTCAAACACTATGAGGGACTCAGACTGATGGAAAATAATGTGTATGTGTGACAAAAGCTCAAATCCTCCAGCTACAGTCCTGACCAAGCCTCGACCAAAGACCTGGAGGTGTGTCCCAGAGCGACCCACGAGGACGGGTCAATGGGGACAATAAAATGTACCTAATAATAATAAACCTCTCTATAGCCTAAACAGGCTTTATGTTACGGCAAAACACTATGGGTAAACCACACCCACTTCATCCTCAGATTCTCTGGGACATTGTAACTTCAAATGTTGTTCTTTTCCAAATACTTTTCCGCCCTCAGAGACATAAAGATCGGCCCTTAAAGTACCACGTACACACACCAAACTTTAAAGATTGTGATGGATCAAAAAGGATTTGTTCACATCTAACATTTCCTTTTTTTACCCAAATTTTCATTCAAATCTAGTTTACTCAAATACTTAGAAATCCCAAAACCCCTCTGTAAATATGTATTATCTAATATGCAAACAAAACGAAGCAAGACATTTAAACCTGTCCATTTTTATGTTTCCAATATGTGCACATTTCACCTCCAGTGTCCCAAAACATGAGATTTAAAGGACAAGAACATTACAGATAATGCAGCTCAGTGCAGTGTAATGTGTACTTTGAGTATCTTACCACCAGCAGGAGTGAACAGATCATGTCCACAGTCTGGTGCTTTGAGAGCACAAAACTAATGTCAAGTCTTCTGATCTTCTGACCTCAGGAGTTCCCTCAGGCCGACGCTCCCTCAGACTCAAACCCATTTTCCTCTCTGCTCCAAAAGGCTCTGGACCTGCTCCAGCCGTGAGTACACCGTAGTCCTGTTTTAGACCTGGTTTAGTCCTGTTTTAGACCTGGTTTAGTCCTGTTTTAGACCTGGTTTAGTCCTGTTTTAGACCTGGTTTAGTCCCATTTTAGACCTGGTTTAGTCCTGTTTTAGACCTGGTTTAGTCCTGTTTTAGTCCTGTTTTAGACCTGGTTTAGTCCCATTTTAGACCTGGTTTAGTCCCATTTTAGACCTGGTTTAGTCTTGTTTTAGACCTGGTTTAGTCCTGTTTTAGTCCTGGTTTAGACCTGGTTTAGTCCTGTTTTAGACCTGGTTTAGTCCTGTTTTAGACCTGGTTTAGTCCTGTTTTAGACCTGGTTTAGTCCCATTTTAGACCTGGTTTAGTCCTGTTTTAGACCTGGTTTAGTCCTGTTTTAGTCCTGGTTTAGACCTGGTTTAGTCCTGTTTTATACCTGGTTTAATCCCGTTTTGGACCTGGTTTAGCTCTGTTTTAGTCCTGGTCTATTCCTGTTTAGTCCAGTTATGATCTAGTTTCCATCCGTATTTCCGTTCCTGGAGCCGTTCTTCTTCTAACAGATCTTCTGTTCCTTCTACAGGCAAAAGTCTGATGCTTTGTCCGTACTAGAGGATTCTTCTGCTGCCCTGAAGGACTCCGAGCTGAGTAAGGACCTGCTCCAGACTGTGCTCGGCCGAGAAGAGAAGGTCAAGAAGAGCGCTCAAGACCTCCAACGCACGTGAGTCTGTGGACAACATCACACTTTCACACACTTTGTCCCGTTTCAAGTTTTGTCCGGCTTTAAGATCAGTGGTTCTTAACCTGGGTTCAATCGAACCCCAGGGGTTCGGTGAGTCAATCTCAGGGGTTCGGTGGAGGTCAAGACACACATCTTGACCTCTGATATGATTCGTGATGACACGCCCCGCTTGGCCTATCTGTGCTGCAGGGAATTTGGTGCGCGTCGTGATGTACGTCCTGTGATTTCTTTCTTAATATTTCAGACTGAATCAAAACCCACTTTTCTGGGCAAAGTCCTGGTGCCAGCTGCACCTAAAAGGACCAAAAGTACCAGGGAAATTGCCCAGAGTCGAACCTGTATCAAATCTCATCTTTTTTGCCTAAGTCTTTGCACCAGCCTGGCCCCAAAAGGGCCAAAAGGACCAGGCCAGAGCCCCCAGAGACTAGCCTGAATCAATACCCTTATATCTGGGCTAAGACACGGCACCAGCCTGGCCCCTAAAGGGCCAAAAGATCAGCCTCTGGGGCCATTTCCCTTGTCCTTTTCTATAACCACTATACTATAATATAATATATTTGCGAGCAATCCTTTTCGAGGATGCTGGACATAAAAATTAAGAAAAGGAACAGGCTTTGTTGCAAAAATGACATGAGAGTGGCACTTGCCAAGGTGAAGGTGCATTTCTGAACTGGTCTGTGAAAGACAACAGCAGAAGTCACTGATTTGCAGTAAATATTCATGATTATGTTTTTGTTTTTGTGTGAAAATGTTGTTCTTTGAACACAGTGATGTTGATGCATGGTTCATTTTGTGCACCAGTAAAATATATACCTAAGTTTTGAATTTGAAAAAAATCATATTTTATTTGTCCAATTTAGAAGGGTTCTGTGAATGTGCTTATGAAACTGGAGGGTTCAGTACCTCCAAAAGGTTAAGAACCACTGATCTAGGTTTTAGTCGAGACAGCGAAATATGCCCTTTGACTAATTTGATTATTTGACAAAAATAAATCTGATTAGAAGTGAATCGTGCTTTTAAAGTTAAAACAAGGAGTCTTGAATTTTCACTGTTTGACATTTTGTCAGGTTTGATGAGATCTCTGCTGGAGTGAAGGACCTGGAGACACAGGCGCCTCAGGTCAGCTCCAACGCCAAAGACCAGAGTGCAAAGGCCGCTCTTCTGCTGCAGGACGTCCTGAAGATGGAGAAGCAGCTGCCCGCGCCACTGCAGGTACTGTCTGTGCATCACTAGGAGGGGGCGACACAAGGACAGTCAATGATTGGTGATTTCTTCCCTTTCTCTCGTTCTCTCAGGCTGAGGTGGACGGCATGCTGTCCAGGATGGACCTTCTGAAGGCCGACGCTGAGAAGAACTTGTTAGATCTGGGTCAACTCAAAGCTACAGTAGAAAAGGAGCAGATCGGCGCCATGGACCTGCTGGGCAAAGGAAAAACTGCTCAGGAGGTAACATGACCCTAACCTGTCCCGAACCCTGAACCCTGAACCCTGTACTGAACCCTGTCCTGAACCCTGTACTGAACCCTGAACCCTGTCCCGAACCCTGTCCTGAACCCTGTACTGACCCTGTACTGAACCCTGAACCCTGTACTGAACCCTGTACTGAACCCTGAACCCTGTCCTGAACCCTGTACTGACCCTGTACTGAACCCTGAACCCTGTACTGAACCCTGTACTGAACCCTGAACCCTGTACTGAACCCTGTACTGAACCCTGTACTGAACCCTGAACCCTGTCCTGACCCTGAACCCTGTCCTGAACCCTGAACCCTGTCCTGACCCTGTACTGAACCCTGAACCCTGTCCTGAACCCTGTACTGACCCTGTACTGAACCCTGAACCCTGTACTGAACCCTGTACTGAACCCTGAACCCTGTACTGAACCCTGTACTGAACCCTGAACCCTGTCCTGACCCTGAACCCTGTCCTGAACCCTGAACCCTGTCCTGACCCTGAACGCTGTCCTGAACCCTGAACCCTGAACCCTGAACCCTGTCCTGAACCCTGAACCCTGAACCCTGTCCCGAACCCTGAACCCTGTCCTGAACCCTGAACCCTGAACCCTGTCCTGAACCCTGAACCCTGAACCCTGTCCCGAACCCTGAACCCTGTCCTGAACCCTGAACCCTGAACCCTGAACCCTGAACCCTGAACCCTGAACCCTGAACCCTGAATCCTGTCCCGAACCCTGAACCCTGTACTGAACCCTGTCCTGAACCCTGTACTGAACCCTGAACCCTGTCCCGAACCCTGTCCTGAACCCTGTACTGACCCTGTACTGAACCCTGAACCCTGAACCCTGAACCCTGAATCCTGTCCCGAACCCTGAACCCTGAACCCTGTACTGAACCCTGTCCTGAACCCTGTACTGAACCCTGAACCCTGTCCCGAACCCTGTCCTGAACCCTGTACTGACCCTGTACTGAACCCTGAACCCTGTACTGAACCCTGTACTGAACCCTGTACTGAACCCTGAACCCTGTCCTGACCCTGAACCCTGTCCTGAACCCTGAACCCTGTCCTGACCCTGAACCCTGTCCTGAACCCTGAACCCTGAACCCTGAACCCTGTCCTGAACCCTGAACCCTGAACCCTGTCCCGAACCCTGAACCCTGTCCTGAACCCTGAACCCTGAACCCTGTCCTGAACCCTGAACCCTGAACCCTGTCCCGAACCCTGAACCCTGTCCTGAACCCTGAACCCTGAACCCTGAACCCTGAACCCTGTCCTGAACCCTGAACCCTGAATCCTGTCCCGAACCCTGAACCCTGTCCCGAACCCTGAACCCTGTCCTGAACCCTGAACCCTGGAAAGAAATACAGATTACTGTTAACATAGTTCACTTGGGCTTAAATAGGTGAAAAACAATCTCAAGCAGATATGAAATTACAATTATACTACAGTACAATAGGTTAAAGTAAAAAAGTGAATTAGAGAAACAATTTTGGGCATAATGTGCAGCCCTGGTTATTTATTTATTTTAAATGATTTTAATGCAGTGAAAATAATCACAATCAAATGGCAATATTGCTTGAAAACAAAGGGCTCAGTCTCACTGGTGTGTCGTTGCAGACCTTTGACAAACTGGTGACCAGAGTGGACCAGGCCAAGTCTGACACCGAAGACGCTCTGAGGACGATCGGGAGCTACACCGATCAGCTGGAGGACTCTCTGAGCACGCTCAAAGGTACAGCACACTCTCCATGGAGAATGACCCAAAGTGGGGCTTTAAGTTTATATTAAAGGCAGTTGGATGTTCCATGGTGGGGCTTTAAGAGAAAAGGCTGGGGTTAGTTTAGAGTCAGGGGGAAATACATAAGTCTAAATGTAAAAAAGACAAGAGGTCCCCATAATTCTGCCTAGACCAACTGAAAGGTTGAAAAAATACAACTTGTGCAAATGTAAAATAAGCAGAGTCTTCTGGATATTTGGAGGTCATTATTTTATAGTTGATATTAAAATCCAACTCTCTCCCTCATGCAGGTTTTGAGCAGCAGATGGAGCGAGCCAAAGCCCTATCGGACGCTGCCATTGGTCAGCTGCCCGCCATCAACTCCATCGTCCAATCAGCAAAGAGAGACAACGTCGCCACTCTGGATCTGGTGGGCGGGGTCTCGGAGCAGTTGGACCAGGCTGGACAGGGCCGCGACCAGCTGAAAGAGGCTGTGGACCGACTGCAGGTGACTTCAAACCACACACGCTCCACCTCGGGCTTTTAAAGGTGCACGTGTAACACATCATGCACCTTTAAGGTCAAATCAAACAGGTCAAAGGCCGCCGTGTCACCTGCGACGCAAGTTTAGCATAACCTGTAACACTCTCCATTTTATAATCCACAATCGCCAAGTCCAAGGGAGAAATGAGCCAATCAGAGACCGGTCTGTCGTCATGTGAACCAGTGAACTCTCCCAATAACACATAACTCACTGGTCCAACGAGCAATATGGCCCAAAATACAGACAAATAATGACAAAATCTCATGTAAACACGCCATAAAAAGCATAATTTCCAGATAATTACATTGGCAACATTTATTTGAAGGCATAAAAATACATTGGGAAGTGATACAGAAAGTAACAAAAGGTAGTGATGAAAAATACTGAATACTTTGGGGGGTCTTTTGTACTTTTTAATGGTTTTATTCACTTTTATTATAGCTAGAGCAATCATTCTTTACCTGGTTATCCCTGAGACCCCAATAAGCACATGTCGAAAGTCTAACAGGTTTTTGCTGTGTCTGCAGTAAAGAACTATATATATATTTAAAAAAAGATAGATACAAAACAAAGCTTGCAGCCGATGTGATGCACACAAAGATTATAGCCAGTGCTATTTTTTCACCTCCCGTCCCTGGTTGGGCTTTTCTAAATCCCCCCACGGATATAAAAGGCATAAAAACACATTTTCGTTATTATACATAAATCAGTGATAAATGTACACATCTACACAACTCATTCTTCTTCACTCATGCACGTTCATAACACTTACAGGTGTTCAGCACTTCAGTCTGGAGGTGAATCTACTGGGGCATTAACCATTTATTGTAGAACGTATTTTGTAAAAAAATATAATTGTAGTTGTAGTAACTTTATTTGTAATCTACACGTCTTCAGTCACCATATTTCAACCTTTATTTGGTTTGAAATGATCGTTAGTGGACAGCCCTCGATTGCACCTCAGATGATGAAGTTTCACAAGCACAAAAACAGAAATAAAGTCAGTTGAGGAATTGGACTCTGAGGGTTTGTACTTATCCAGTCTTCTCTCGCTCAGGACTTGTGGAGCTCTGTCCCTTCTGCCAGTGGACTGTTGGACCGGGCGTATCTCCTCCGCGGCCAGGCCGAGCAGCTCCAGGCCGGGTCCTCCTCCACGGCAGCAGAGGTGAAGAAGGAGCTGGACCTAGCCCGGGATCTGAACCAGGCGGCCACTCAGGTAAACGTCACCAGATCATCCACAACCTTGACTTTTGGCCAGGGCAGTGAGGTCTAACGGGGCGTGGTTGTGACAGGGAGCAGAGGAGGCCCAGGCGGCTCTGGAGAACTCCCAGAGGAGCCGGGACGCAGTGAGGAGCACGTTACGGGACGTCCTCAACATGATCAACAATCTCAGTAAGTCCAAGATATTTTAAACTGAGAATAATCATTTATGTCGTATCTGGAGTTGTTTCCTTTCATTGTCACATTCAGTCCGTCTCTCCCTTGAGCTCAAAACGTCTGCTCTCACTGCATGATGTCATTAGGTGTTAACCCAGAAAGTCATTTTAAAGGAGACGCTATATGCTAAATCAACTTTTTGAGCTTTTTATCATTTTAAAATTGGTTATCAAACTCACTCCAATTTGAATTATGATTGATTGATACATTTGAGGTGTATCACTGAATATTATAGTTTAAAATGAACAAAATATTGATATGCAATAGCTTATTACTTAATACCTGATTTAAGCATAACTTGTCTTCTTTAAAGTCCATTCACCTCCACTGTGGACTCTGGCGGTATGCCAGCTCCTTCAGGTGCTCCTTCATGTGCTCCTTCAGGTGATCTTTCAGGTAGTCCTTCAGGTGCTCCTTCAGGTGCTCTTTCAGGCACTCCTTCAGGTGCTCCTTCAGGTACCCCTTCAGGTACTCTTTCAGGTGCTCCTTCAGGTACTCCTTCAGGTGCTCTTTCAGGTGCTCTTTCAGGTACTCCTTCAGGTGCTCTTTCAGGTGATCCTTCGGGTGCTCTTTCAGGTGCTCTTTCAGGTGCTCTTTCAGGTACTCCTTCAGGTACCCCTTCAATTACTCCTTCAGGTGCTCCTTCAGGTGCTCTTTCAGGTGCTCCTTCGTGTGCTCTTTCAGGTACCCCTTCAGTTACTCCTTCAGGTACTCCTTCAGGTGCTCTTTCAAGTGCTCCTTCAGGTACTCCTTCTGGTACTCCTTCAGGTGCTTTTTCAGGTACTCCTTCAGGTGCTCCTTCAGGTACCCCTTCAGTTACTCCTTCAGGTACTCCTTCAGGTGCTCTTTCCGGTGCTCTCATGTCATGTTTCTCTCACAAATGCACAAAGTTCTTCTATGTCCAAGTCTAAAAACAAAATGGTCAGTATTTCAGCTAAAGTAGAACAAAGTATGTCGGTGACTGTCGCCATGTTTGTTTTGGTTTGTTTGAGCTTCACCTTTTTTGCTCCGCCCAAACAACAGTGCTGTCATGTGAGTGGTCCAGTCCTGTACCACTGATGATACAGGCCCAAACAAAATCAAATGCAGCATCAGGAGCCTAACCTGGATTCTAAAGAGTCACAAATATCGTGAGGGTTCATCTTGGCAGGGTTTTCATTTCTTGGTTAGAAGAACTGCTGTGGTGACGTGGTCCACTTTTAGATTAGACCTGAAACTGTCCTAAAATAGACCTGGGGTTTATCTCAAACTGATCTTTTCATTACCAGCAACACATAGCTAGAAAGCTTTATTGCTGGCAGCTCCTCAATAGATAGATAAATATATAGAATGATAGATACTTTATTCATCCCGAAGGAAGGAAATTAAAATTCACCCGCAGAGACATTTTCACAGCACTTCACGGTTGCCTTTGTGTCTCAGTCAAAGGTCTCAGCTCCTCTATGTCCTGCGTCACAGCCTGTCTCCCGGGGTTGCAGGTGAGCCTCATCTTACTCCGCTCTGTTGGTTCGTTTGGCGTGAGATGGGGCCTTCTCTTGAAGTAGTTCTGGAAGATCCTCTGCCTAATTTGATAGAAAAGGTTTGCAGCATTTCAGAGGTTTGGTCATGGTCATGCTGGTGCTTTTAGTGTGGCACGGTCAAGAGAACCTGGATTCAGGACAAGCTTGAAGTGAAAACCCACCCAGACACAGAGAGCGCTTGTAAACCTCACACGACTCTGGAATCAAACCTGAGACCATCTTGTTGTGAGGCGAGAGCACTGACCATCGTGATGAAGCGTTTGTGATTTACTGATTGCGAGATTGATTCTGTGATAAATCTTGCAGTCCAAGGCCCCTCTACCAGCGCCAACCCTCAGAACTGTTCTGTCTCTTCCTTAGACGGCTCGGAGCCCCTGGACCTGGACCGTTTGGAGCTTCTGGAGTCCACCCTGGGGGCCGCTCAGGTGGATATCAACCAGGGTTTGGGGCCTCGTCTGGAGCAGATGAAGCAGAAGGAGCAGGCCCACAAACGCTACCTCCGGAGCCTGGACCTGGACCTGTCCACCATCTTGAGGGACATCGATAACATCAAGGACATCCTGGACTCAGTGCCCCAGGGCTGCTACAACAATGCCCCGCTGGAGGAGGCCTGAGCAGTGAGCACCTGCCCAGACAACACCCAAAGCAGCACTCATATTTGGACTGGAAGATTTGGCCACAAATGTATGTCATGGTTTTCTTAGAGTCCAGGTCACTATTTCAGTTCTCGCATACGGAACTATAAGAGCGTTATACATTGTCTTTAAGAGTAGAATAAACTTCTTCTCAAGTTTACTTTGCTGTTAGTGGTTAAATCTACCGTCACTGTCACTCCCTTTAAGTCGGGTCCACTGCACAATGAAGGCCGACTGCATGAAAGATCCCGGATTGTGCAAAAAATCTTGAGTGGTGCATAAAAACGTGGGAGTGAACTTAGAACTGTTGTACAACCGAAGACGAGAAAAGTCTGGTATTTTGGAGACTTGGTCGAGTGAATCCTCCTCTCACTGCGTTTACGGTCAATGTCTGTAACAAACAGTCTCATGATTTAGGTTCCTCACCCCTTGTAGAGTGTGCCGTGGACACCAGGGTTTACGGAGGCGGAGCAACAAGACGACAGGGTGGGCGTGTCTGTCTGAGTATTTCATGTCCTTTACAGAATGCAGTCGTCCGGCATTTAACTTCTGGACAGCTTTGGATTTGATCATTTTCCATTGCAAACCCGTCAAAGTACTTCAGCCCTTATATAACTCCAAACCTGTTCAGTTGGGCTGGACTGCAGTGGAAGTGAGAGTCAATTATTTGAATTATTTTTCTATTATTTCATGTACAAATTATTTATCAATTTCAAAAAATATGTCATGTCAAATACACAACACACTAGTAAAAATCACTGGTTTGTTGTTGTTGTTGTTGTTGTCTGTTGTTGTTTTTTTTTTTTACAATTATTGTTCTGTTACATTTTTTACTGAGATTTGCTTTGAAACCATTGCCCCCTAGTGACTGTGCACTGCCATTATACTTAGCTATTTTCTGTGTAATTTTTAAAATGTTTTTTCGATGGAATTTTAAAATAAATCAACATTAAAACATAAAATTCCTGTAGGTTTTGGTTCCTATAATTACACTGGGAAAGGGATGAATAGTTCTCAAAGGGCAAATTTGACTGTTGTTGTTTTTTTAAATATTTAGTTTGGTCACGTAGACAAAAAAATAATACAAATACTGAAATTGATTTTATTGAGACAATGCATGATTTACAACCAGTGCAAACAGAGTCAGCTTTCATTAAGATAAAATGACAAATACAGTTAATAAACAGGCTATGCAAGAGAAGCCTCCGATATCGCTCAAAACCTTCTGTTCCATAAACAAACACTTCCAGAAACGACATTCATCAAAATTCCACCGATTTAAGTGGCTTTTTGTGATATTTACAACATGAATCGAGCTTTAATATACTTAAAGTTTCCATTTTATGCTACTCAAGCTTTTTAAACTATTTGCGGACACCTTCATCTTGTTATTCCATGTTTAAAAACAGATAATAATAAAAAAGTAATTTGGCGCCAGTGTGAAGCAGTTTAAATCAGACTAAAACCAATAGCTGAAAGCATTATAGTTGTTGTAGGAGCAAAAGAAGGAGAAAGGGACGAAGAGCAGAGGAAGTGTTTTCAGCCACAGCAGCAGCAGGACAGGGAGGAAGAGCCACAAGAGGAAGAGCCACAAGAGGAAGAGCCTAAGAAAAGCAACTTTGGTGAATCAGTGAGATAAGTTTGACCAAGCACAGTCGAAATTAGATGTAATACAATGAAGTGTCATAAAATGCAGTTGAGGTGTTCACTGTTATTAATGCAACGCATGAGTTCATGTCATTTGAAAAAATATATAAAATAAAAAATGTAATTCAAAATATAAATTCAAAATATAAATTCAAAATATATAAATCAAAATATAAAAATCTAACTTAACTAAAATTCTAAATAAAAAAATTTAAATAAAAATATTATTTAAAAAAAAATATTCAAAATCAAAATTCAAAATCAAAATTTTAAATTGGTTGTTATCTTTAGTCATATAGTTATTAACAAGGCCGTGGCTGCAGAGCTGTGGTGAAAAAATAGCCTCATGGCTAACTCTAACCCTAACCCTAACCTTAACCCTAACCCTAACCCTAACCTTAACCCTAACCCTAACCCTAACCTTAACCCTAACCCTAACCCTAACCTTAACCCTAACCCTAACCCTAACCCTAAACCTAACCTTAACCCTAAACTTAACCTTAACCCTAACCTTAACCCTAACCCTAACCCTAACCTTAACCCTAACCCTAACCCTAACCTTAACCCTAACCCTAACCCTAACCCTAACCCTAACCTTAACCCTAACCCTAACCTTAACCCTAACCCTAACCCTAACCCTAAACCTAACCTTAACCCTAAACTTAACCTTAACCCTAACCTTAACCCTAACCTTAACCCTAACCTTAACCTTAACCTTAACCCTAACCCTAACCCTAACCCTAGCCTTAACCCTAACCCTAACCCTAACCCTAACCCTAACCCTAGCCTTAACCCTAACCCTAGCCTTAACCCTAACCCTAACCCTAGCCTTAACCCTAACCCTAACCCTAACCTTAACCCTAACCCTAGCCTTAACCCTAACCCTAGCCTTAACCCTAACCCTAACCCGGTGTGGTCAAATAGCATAGCAGTTTCGGCCGCGCGCCGCGGCTCTGTAGACGCTCCCTATTATTATACTATTACCATATAATTATCCTCACCTTTAGTTTTGTGAAATTCAAATCCCCCCATTTTTGGACACCACTGATCATTAGGAAAAGGTAAGGACGGTATTTTTTCTTAGCTCAGAAGCCAGTTTAGCGTAATATGGGAATTTCAAATATTTGTTAGAAGTATATTTTAAAGTGTATTTATACAAGACAGGTGATTGCTAGACATGATCATTTGTGCCACTCGATTGACATAATTATTTTCTATCTAGTTGTTCCAATCCTATTCCAAAGTCATATAAAACTTTCTCTCTTGAGGACATTCATTCATAAAGTTTACAATCAGTGATCATCATCTGTACAGAACCAGCTTTACATGGATATGTTGACATTATTATATCCGGAATATTTTAGAGCACAATCACTACAGAAGTCCTCATGCCAGAACCCAACAGTCCGACTACGCATGCATCTCCTCTAAGTACAGTAGAAGAGGAAGGGGAAAGTACTATGGGGAAAGTACTATGGTCCAAGTCTGAGAAGTGAAGTCCTACATTCAGATGGAGGCAGGAGCTCAGAGGGCGACCACCAAACGCAGTGAGGCAATATTGTTATTATGTATTATTACTTTGGTAAAAGAGACTAAAATCAATATTAAGATACACAGCTTTAGAACAGGAATATTTAAATCAGTGTTTAGTTTTTATCCTTCATGATTTGATACACGGATCACAATGCGATAATATCACAAAATGGCAATAGATGCAATACTCAATATATTGGACATGATATGATAAATCACTGTTTTAAAGGTATTTCTTTGTTAAATTAGTAAAAAGCATTATTAAATCAAATAAAAATTCCTTTATTTAACCAGGATTTAAAAAAGAATCCTTGGGCTACGGTACATTCTGTTAATGAAATACACTTCATCTGAGTAGAAAGAGATTAATATAAATATGAATATAAAAGCAAAAAAGGTTTAGCCTCGCTACAACTTAATTTTGTGAAAGAAAAATGCCCATATTGATACAGCAGCTAAAAATATTGATATGGTATCAACATATCTCGATTCATCAATAGATTCCCCTTATTTTAGGGGGAATCTATTGATGAATGATGAATTTAGTGGGGAAAACATGTTAATATTATTGTATCATGACACTTCATTTTCCAACAATAACTTGTGACTTTAATAACTTTTATAAGATGATTTCATTTTCGTTTGGGAAATACAGTTGAGTCAACTTAATCAACAATTTCAAAATAAATGAAAATAAATGTTCATTTTCCGTTCATGTTCTACTTACAGTATGGCATTAAATGTATTCATCTCCATGGACATGTGACTGCACCAGGCAAAGTTACAGGTCAGATCTGTGTTGAATGCATGATTTTGAAGCATTTTTTGAGCATTAAAAACACCCAACACCCAAAGGTGTTTCAGAAGCCACGTTTCCACAAGGCTTCTTTTTTTAACAGTACATGGCACATTCAGTTACTAGTGAATGTACCATGTTGTTGTTGTTTTTTTTTTATTAGACCAGAAAGACAGAGTGAAATGGGGGACGAGAGAGAAGGGACATGCAGTAAAGTGTTAAGAGTCGGGATTCAAACTCACGACACTGCGGCCGGCTGCACATGGAGCGTGGCATAAGTGCTGTGCCTTAACCACACCACCACCGGGCAGCACGGAATGCCTCTTTTAATGAGTACGTTTGTTTGGCTGTGAGAAGTGGCTAAAGCTAGCTGATGGTAACATGTGTTAGCTTTGTTTTTCCAAGTCGGTAAAACAAATAAAGTTCATCATCACTGTAAATGCAGCAGTTTGTCACAAGATCAAGCGTTTGGTTTATTTCTGCTTTTTGCCATCTTGTTTTCACCTGAGTCTGTGTTCTCTCTTGTTAATCCTCTCGCTAAAAGCGTTCTGGGAGCCAAAGCGAGATGGACCACTCACCCACTTTGGACCACTGAAATAGACCGATGTGGTTCACTTAAGACAGTAGAGACACTTTTGGACCGTATCAATCTGGTTCGAGGTGAACCAGTAGAAACGTGGCAATAGTGCACCTTTAACTTAAGTCTCATCAAGAAAGTATTTGTCGATTCTTTGACAGTGTGGATTGGGTGTCACAGGAAGTCGCCCTCTGAGTACGATCTGTGTGAACAGGAAAGTCGCTCCTCGGCCCTCAGTGGGATCAGTGCTACACACAGGCCGAGGAAGAGTGTGTGAAAGTCATGGAGAGGACAGGAGGGGCTTGAGAGAACAGGGGGTGGGGCTTGTGAGGACAAGGGGAGGGGCTTGTGAGGACAGGGGAGGGGCTGCGCGTCTCATCCTGAGGCCTTGATGTACAGCTGGCTCTGCAGGATGTAGTCGATGACGGGCTGGTACAGGTAGTCCACCACGTGTCCATCGCCGTGCTGCAGGGCCAGTCTGAGGGCACAGCCAGGGTCACTTTAAAGGCACTGAACAGTAACCCTAGCCCTTTACAGTCTTACAAACATGAAAAACAGGACACGTTGATAAGATGATGGTTGATTAAGCAACTTTTCACAACTTTCAGAGTCCAGAGTTTTGTCACCACAGTAAAACTCATTAGCAATTGCTCATTGGCGGATGATAAAAATGTTGTTAATATGTTAACTGAGGTTCGTGAGCAGGACCTCCATCTTCAGACCACACCTCTATTACCCAGAAGCCTACTTATACCAGCCTAACGCCTCAGTCATCAGTCTTGACTCTCGACCCACCCATGGGTTTGATCTTAATCATCTTACTTTCTTTTGCACATGAGCACTATGCACATGCACCATCACCAGCTGAGATGTCTCTAGTGCTGTACCGCAATAACAGTTCCTACATGCTACAGCTACGTAAACACGCTACCAAAGCCGCAGAGTCTTCTCATTCATTTCCATCTTCTGCACTATCCTTTTTTTGAATAATACATTGCAAAATTATTTATGCTAACTTGTGTGACCCCAACCATGTAAGTTCTGATCCCCTCTAACCATGCTACTCCAAACCCCGCTAAGCATGCAACTCCAACCGCCGCTAACCATGCAACTCCGACCCCGGCTAACCATGCTACTCCAAACCACGCTAAGCATGCAACACCAACCGCCGCTAACCATGCTACTCCAAACCCCGCTAAGCATGCAACTCCAACCGCCGCTAACCATGCTACTCCAAACCCCGCTAACCATGCAACTCCAACTCCGACCCCGGCTAACCATGCTACTCCAAACCCCGCTAAGCATGCAACTCCAACCGCCGCTAACCATGCAACTCCGACCCCGGCTAACCATGCTACTCCAAACCACGCTAAGCATGCAACACCAACCGCCGCTAACCATGCTACTCCAAACCCCGCTAAGCATGCAACTCCAACCGCCGCTAACCATGCTACTCCAAACCCCGCTAACCATGCAACTCCAACTCCGACCCCGGCTAACCATGCTACTCCAAACCCCGCTAACCATGCAACTCCAACCGCCGCTAACCATGCTACTCCAAACCACACTAACCATGCAACTCCGACCCCGGCTAACCATGCTACTCCAAACCCCGCTAACCATGCTACTCCAAACCCCGCTAACCATGCTACTCCAAACCCCGCTAACCATGCTACTTCGACCCCGGCTAACCATGCTATTCCAAACCACGCTAACTATGCAACTCCGACCGCCGCTAACCATGCTACTTCGACCCCGGCTAACCATGCTATTCCAAACCACGCTAACCATGCAACTCCGACCCCGGCTAACCATGCTACTCCAAACCCCGCTAACCATGCTATTTCGACGCCGGCTAACCATGCTATTCCAAACCCCGCTAACCATGCTACTTCGACCCCGGCTAACCATGCTATTCCAAACCACGCTAACCATGCAACTCCGACCGCCGCTAACCATGCTATTCCAAACCACGCTAAGCATGCAACTCCGACACCGGCTAACCATGCTACTCCAAACCCCGCTAACCATGCTACTTCGACCGCGGCTAACTATGCTATTCCAAACCACGCTAACCATGCAACTCCGACCGCCGCTAACCATGCTACTCCAAACCACGCTAACCATGCAACTCCAAACCACGCTAACCATGTTATCCCAATCCTTGCTAGTCATGCAACTTTGACTCACTCGGCACTTGGAATCCCCGCTGGTTCTCTTCAGTCGCCCCTTCGACCTTCCCTCCTACCCTCTTTCCCTTTTCACATCTTCAAAACAACATTCACAATATTATCTAAATGCTGATATATTGCCCGCCTCTAACCCATGATTTACCTAATTCATTCCCACAAATTTGACAATTAGTATAAATGCACTCAGCACGCAGAATCCATAGATGTGCAGTTGGAAGTTGCACAGAAACACACAGGAATAACTCTAAATGCAGCTTTGAGAGGGTAAAGCTTGCACACTCTGTCTCCTTTCAGAACTCATCCTGGTTTGATTTGACTTTCTGCACCTGCTTTTGGTGGAGCTGACCACAGACATGGGGTGAGTGCCGGCGTCCTTCACCACGATGATGTTGTCCTGCACAGAGCGTTACACGTCAGTACAGAGTGAGTCCTCTTACACCTGAAGAGCCGGAGCGTGTCGGACCTTGTACTTGCGCAGGATGGCCGAGTGGTTCATGATGCGTTCAGTGTCGGCGCCGTCACGAGGAACCACCACGATGCCAAAATCTCCCACGATCACCTCCATCTGAAACAGCCAGCTCTGGTCAGTCCCAGACGTACATTAGGAACGCAACTAAACATTATTGTAGTGGTCGAATATCCAGCAATTCTTTTTTCGCTTGTTAGTCAAACAATCGTAGACTTTTTAAATGCATTATCAACCAAATAAAGGTTGAATTATGGTGTCTGGAGGCGTCTAGACAAAGATTATTTATGAACAAGGTGTATTATTGGTGTAAATATATATTTACTTATTTAGATTTTTTTGACATTTTGGTTTAAATGTCTTTGTTATAAAAGGTTGTTTTGCTTGTTTTAGATTCTGTATCGTCCAAAGAACCGTAATCATAATCAAAATATGACACATTTTTATAGTTGACTAGACTTTTAGTCATTTAATTGTTTCAGCTCGAAAGTAAATCTTTTATTATTAGATCAAAACCATTCAATTCAGATAAGGGTTAAAATAGTTTAAAGTACTGACCATGGTTAAGGTTCGGATCAGTCTCAAGGAAATTACAGTACAATAGAGAACATTTCATACACAAGGCAATTCAGTGCTTCACACAACAGGAAAAAAAATCATTAAAATCACAAAGACATGACAGAAATCCCAAAACAGTTAAAGACATAAAAGAGAAGAGTGCAAATAAAATCCTTTCAGTCATAAACACAGCTAAACAAAAGTGTTTTAGCTTAGATTTGAACATTGTCAGAGCAGAACCTGTCTCACATCTTCAGGAAGAATGTTCCAGATTTTAGCTGCATAAAACTGAAATACAGATTCTCCATGTTTAGTCCTGACTCTGGCACCAGCAGGAGGCCGGTTCATGTTTAGTCCTGACTCTGGCACCAGCAGGAGGCCGGTCCATGTTTAGTCCTGACTCTGGCACCAGCAGGAGGCCGGTCCATGTTTAGTCCTGACTCTGGCACCAGCAGGAGGCCGGCCCCTGAGAACAGGACTAATGTGATGGTACTTCCTGGTTCTAGTCAGGACCCGAGCAGCATCGTTCTGGATGAACTGCAGCTGTTTTACAGCTCATGTGGAGAGACCAGTGAGCGGCCGTTACAGTCTAATCTACTGGAGACAAACACATGGATAAGTCTCTCTAAATCTGGATTAGACACTAAACCGATAGTCACGTTTCAACTGGCCCTGTGACTGGTTCACTTTGGAGTGCTTTGGAACAGTTCTGTTCATGTCAGAGCGTCTTCATGTTCAGGGCCTGGCTCTGCCACGAGAGCAACTGGCCTCACAATTTCATTCCTTAATAATTCCAAGTTTGTGGCTAGAGTAATAATTTCCGGGTTCTCCTCAGTTTTTTCTGCATTTATTATTAATTTTACATCGCGTTTCAACCTCTCTTTATGTAATAGATGTATTTTGTTTGGATAATGTTAGCTGCATTATGCACTGGAAATATCATATCATATTTTGGGTCTTGATGCCGTGCGTCGATAAACAGGAAACAGCTGAAGCTAACGTGCTTTGCTAGCTTTGATTTGCTGAGCATGGGCGCACTGGGAAATATGGAGCTATATCAGTCAGTGTTTGGTAAGAAATTATTTTCTCGTCATATCTGCTTTTTTCCAAAAAAAGCCAGATCACTTTTGAAGCCGGCCTCTCACAGCTCACTTAAGCAGGGAATAACGGTTGACTTGGAGACACTTTGGGAGCGCCCTGATCCGCTCCAAAGTGAACCAGTGGAAACATGTCTTAAATATGAGGTTTTTGAGGTGGTGGTGTGTTCAGATCCTTACGTCATTGTCCTTCCAGAGGCCGGGGATGCAGAAGGACTCCAGCAGGTCACTACCACACAGGAGCAGGATCCTCAGCTCTGTTCATGTCAGAGACAAACATGTCATTTATTCATTAACAGTTACTTTCCTATTTATTTCTAATCTTACCCCTGGTCTACGTGTATCGGTGGAATTGTCTTGGCTTCATTCACAGTTTCATTAATTCTGTTTATGCGCCCGTCTTCTCTGTGCCTCAGAAATCACTCTGTTTTTAAAGGCCATTAACCATCATTACGACCTTTACCCTGGACAAGGGTGGGACAAGATTTTTTTCTCCGAGGGCCTTGTTCGAATCCAAAAATATGGCAAAGGTCCAGAACAATGAGTAAAATATAGATACTAGAATGTATTATTTCATTAATTAATTTAATATAATCAATATTAAAGGCGCAATGGAGGATTTTTCGGCGATTTGAGAACGCAGGCGGAAGTGCACATGCCACTCCCCCGTGCTGACTGATACAACACACACGTGCGTTTGTTTATTAGCGCGATGGATCGCATCGCATCGCTCGTCTCCCGTAGATTTCTGTCCACTTCTGCGTCAGCTCGAACTGTCTTTCTCCATCTTCATTTTGCCCCGTACACTGAGGGAACTATATTGTGATAGATCCATGCGCTTAGGCACGCGGAAACGTGGGCATGAACCGCACGCGGCTGCAGGTGAGCGGTAGGTGTGTTTTATGATTGATACGTGGCAGGACAAATGATTTATCCACGCCACGAAGAAATATGATAAAAAAAATTGCTGAAAAAAATCGTCCATACCACCTTTAAGGACACATATACCATAGACAAAACAAAGTACCTAATAATTAAATTAATCAAAACAGGCCAAGGGTCAGCTGCATAGTGTATTATAGAAAGTATACTTGATATTCTAATTGTTCATATCACTAAAGCAGCAGTGAAATGTGAACATTGTGACAGCGGAGGTCTCATTTATACAGCGTGTCTACAAACAAAATGATGAAGCTACGTTTGTGATTTATAAAAGGCAACTTTTGTGGAAGTTTGAGGAAGTTTGTGGAAGTTTGAGGAAGTTTGAGGAAGTTTGAGGAAGTTTGAGGAAGTTTGAGGAAATTTGAGGAAGTTTGTGGAAGTTTGAGGAAGTTTGAGGAAGTTTGAGGAAGTTTGTGGAAGTTTGTGGAAGTTTGAGGAAGTTTGAGGAAGTTTGAGGAAGTTTGTGGAAGTTTGTGGAAGTTTGAGGAAGTTTGAGGAAGTTTGAGGAAGTTTGAGGAAGTTTGAGGAAGTTTGAGAAAGTTTGTGGAAGTTTGTGGAAGTTTGAGGAAGTTTGTGGAAGTTTGAGGAAGTTTGAGGAAGTTTGAGGAAGTTTGAGGAAGTTTGTGGAAGTTTGAGGAAGAAGTATCCCACATAAAGTTAAGACTGGTGTAACTGATAAATGAGACGGTGTGGTGTGGGAGGGCATCAGACTCACCGATCTCCTCGTAGCGCAGAGCCGTCCCCAGGTTGGCGTTCTCATCTGACACAGAGCAGAGACACATGAACATGAGCAGTAACACCTCCAGGGGGCAGTCCGCTCCTCACACACACTCATACGTATCTTTCTTACCTACGAAGGTGAAGTGGTCGATGTGAGGACGCACACAGCAGATTTTACCCAGGTTTTCACTGATTTTACCCCAAAGTTTGACTGGAACGAAACAACACATATATTGACTTCATATTTACACATTTACATAATAGAATTCAAACACAGTGTATCCCCAGTGAACAAGAGGGTTACGTCCCTTTGCCCCCGGGTTGGGGATAGGTCTCTCACCGAAAAAACCTGCAACATGCCCTGGGACAGTTTGCAGCCAAGTATGAAGCAGCTGGAATGAGAATCAGCACTTCCAAATCCGAGACACCGTGGTTCTCGACCAGGGAATGGTCTTGCCCTCTCCAGGTGGGGGGGGGAGTTCAAGTATCTCGAGGTCTTGTTCACGAGTGAGGGAAGGATGGAGTGTGAGATTGACAGGCGGATCGGGGCATCGTCTTCAGTGATGTCGTGGTGAAGAAGGAGCTTACCGGTCAATCTACGCTCTGCCCTCACCTATGGTCATGAGCTCTGGGGATTATCTTATCTTATCTTAATGACTGAAAGGACAAGATCATGGATACAAGCGGTCGAAATGAGTTTCCTCCGCCGGGTGGCTGGGTGCACCCTTAGAGATAGGGTGAGGAGCTCAGTCTCACATGAGGAGCTTGGAGTAGAGCCGCTGCTCCTCCAGCCGAGATGGCTCGGGCATCTGCTCCGGATGCCTCCTGGGTGCCTCCCTGGGGAGGTGTTTCGGGCATGTCCCACCGGGAAGAGTCCTCAGGGAAGACCCAGGACACATTGAAGGGATTATGTCTCTCGGCTGGCCTGGGAACACCTCGGGATCCCCCCGGAGGAGATGGAGGTTGTGTCTGGGGAGAGGGAAGTCCGGGGGTCCTTGCTTAGACTGCTGCCCCCGCGAGCCCGGCCCAGGATAAAGCGGAAGAAGATGGATGGAAGCTTTGGGGCGAACCTTATGGAGGACCTGTGTTTTAGGTTGAAAGGGTAAATCCGTGTATGCAGAGGAAACTACCCAGACACAGGGAGAACATGCAAATACAGACGATCATGGTGTCATCAAGAGTTTGAATTTCAAATCAATCATCAAATGTGTAACTTTTTAAATAAATGGGGGGAAAAAATGTTTCAATTGTTTATTTTAAATTTCAGCCGCTGAATTTTGGGTTTTTCTCAGTTTAAATAATTTAAAATTATGGATTTTCAAACAATTCAACAGGTTAAATTCAGAATGTAAAATTTGGAGAGAAATACAGCTGTTTAATGTCATGTTTGTGTTTTACTAATGTCATGTTTGACAAACTGTGAATTAGATTTTATTTATTACTGAGAAATACACAATAAAATGTACCCTGCTAAATTAACCAACTGAGATTCAAAAAAAGAGAAAAATCTAAATGTTTTCAGGTTTAAAAATTCAGACTCCACCCACAGGATTCAAACCCAGCACCTTCTGGCTGTGAGGCGAGTAGACATTACTCACTGGCTGTGGGCTTGTGGTTCATGTTGCCATGGTTTTGGTACATGGGCGTGGTCTGGGTCTGAGGCTGAGGCTGAGACAGCTGATTGATCACAGGAGTGGAGGAGGGCGTGTTGATGTTGGACAGGATGCAGCCGGTTACTCTCTGTAAAGACCATAGAATACTGTTAATACTGTAAGGCTGTGTACTAGTACTACTACTGTAAGGCTGTGTACTAGTACTACTGATACTACTACAACAGCCCTCGTGAGCATTATGGAACTGTCCATTGTCCTGAGAAAGAAAGGATATTGCATAATAAGGAGTGTACTTAGTAACTAAATACATGTGGAGAAAATATGTATTCAGAATAGTCATTTAGAGTAACTATATTCAGGGACAGTTACTCTTTCATTTGGTTACTTTTCTAAAACATCCCCAGGTCAAACTTGAAGATGAACTCAATGGGTTCTTGCTTGGTTAAATAATGGTTAATCATTTGAAACTTCAAACTTCACAGCACGAGTGAGACAAAAAGAAAATCTGTGGTAAAAATGTCCTGTGAAGGTTAATCTGAGTTTCTATTATTCACCAATGACCAATGTTCATGGTTTGATTTTCTAACTTTCTGCTGTAAAATCAACTACTGTTCAGCCCTGGGAGGAAACTGCTGTCGTGATTTTGGGCTTCACAAGAATAAATCGACTGGAGTAAATACATTTCAAAGTATTCTCAAGCGCTCACTTCAAACATATAAGTTTATAAATACAGAATGTCCATCAAAGTCTCCGGTACATTCTGAACATGAACCTTCAGAGGAAACGTGTGGAGCAAAACCTGACAATGTGATGGAGAATATAGTGCAGATAGATTATAATATAGTGTAGATAGAATAGAATATAGTGTAGATAGAATAGAATAATAGAATATAGTGTAGATAGAATAGAATATAGTGTAGATAGAATAGAATATAGTGTAGATAGAATAGAATATAGTGTAGATAGAATAGAATATAGTGTAGATAGAATAGAATATAGTGTAGATAGAATAGAATATAGTGTAGATAGAATAGAATATAGTGTAGATAGAATAGAATATAGTGTAGATAGAATAGAATATAGTGTAGATAGAATAGAATATAGTGTAGATAGAATAGAATATAGTGTAGATAGAATAGAATATAGTGTAGATAGAATAGAATATAGTGTAGATAGAATAGAATATAGTGTAGATAGAATAGAATATAGTGTAGATAGAATAGAATATAGTGTAGATAGAATAGAATATAGTGTAGATAGAATAGAATATAGTGTAGATAGAATAGAATATAGTGTAGATAGAATAGAATATAGTGTAGATAAAATAGAATATAGTGTAGATAGAATAGAATATTGTGTAGATAGAATAGAATATAGTGTAGATAGAATAGAATATAGTGTAGATAGAATAGAATATAGTGTAGATAGAATAGAATATAGCAGCTGACCTGGTTTGAAGTTGGACAGAGTTTACATTTTCAAAGGCAAATGTAAAAATAAAATGTCAAAGAGGTAAATGTGATGATCTGACCTTCATGAGGTCCCTGTGATGCTCCAGCACGCTGCAGGTCGTCTGCCATGTGTCCTGGTAACACTCCCACGGGTCCACTCTGAGAGACACACACACACACACACACACAGGAAAACACACACACACGTACACACACAAGAAAACACACACACACACACACACACAGGAAAACACACACACACGTACACACACGTACACACACACATACACAGGAAAACACACACACACACACACAGGAAAACACACACACACACACACACAGGAAAACACACACACACACACACACAGGAAAACACACACACACGTACACACACGTACACACACACATACACAGGAAAACACACACACACACACACAGGAAAACACACACACACACAGGAAAACACACACACACACACACAGGAAAACACACACACACACACAGGAAAACACACACACACACACGTGTACACACACACACACACACACACACGGTTACTCGACTGTCTTTCATATATTCATCTTGTATAAACAGATGAGGAGCGTTTACCTGATCCAGTCGGAGGACTGCACTGCGAGCTGACACATGGTCAGGCGATGTTTGCTGGACACCAGGCCCTGCACAAGCACAAGCACCGGTCAGTGATCCTGTAGGACCTTCACCTGTCAGTGATCCTGTAGGACCTTCACCTGTCAGTGATCCTGTAGGACCTTCACCTGTCAGTAATCCTGTAGGACCTTCACCTGTCAGTAATCCTGTAGGACCTTCACCTGTCAGTAATCCTGTAGGACCTTCACCTGTCAGTAATCCTGTAGGACCTTCACCTGTCATAGTTGTCAGATTACCTCACGAATAGAGCTCTGTTTCTGCTGATGGCGTTCAATCTGAATTTTCTCACCTTAATAAAGGTGTTCCTCAAGGCTCTGTCCTTGGACCACTTATTTTCAATTTGTACAAATGTAATCTAAAACACTTGCAGATGATGTGATTCTATTAGAGCGCCTCCTGTTGCACAAGTGATTCAAAATATTCAAGTGGATTTTCACTCTATCCAACAAAACTGTGTTAATTTAGATGTGTTAATGAATTCAAATGTTTACTGTTCTTCAAAAAATGTATCTATTCTTAAACTCTCTAAAAAGTGTTTTCCTCTTAATTGTAGAAAACAGTTAATCCAGGCCACATTTCTCTATGTGATATTATATATATGCATTCTGCAGCAACGCTCTTAAAAACTCTGAAGTCAGTTAAGCATTCAGCTCTAAGGCTCAGCTCTAAGGTTCAGCTCTAAGGTTCAGCTCTAAGGTTCAGCTCTAAGGCTCAGTTCTAAGGCTCAGCTCTAAGATTCAGTTCTAAGGCTCAGCTCTAAAGTTCAGCTCTAAGGCTCAACTCTAAGGTTCAGCTCTAAGGCTCAGTTCTAAGGCTCAGCTCTAAGGTTCAGCTCTAAGGTTCAGTTCTAAGGTTCAGCTCTAAGATTCAGTTCTAAGGCTCAGCTCTAAGGTTCAGCTCTAAGGCTCAACTCTAAGGTTCAGCTCTAAGGCTCAGTTCTAAGGCTCAGCTCTAAGGTTCAGTTCTAAGGTTCAGCTCTAAGATTCAGTTCTAAGGCTCAGCTCTAAGGTTCAGCTCTAAGGTTCAGCTCTAAGGTTCAGCTCTAAGGTTCAGCTCTAAGGTTCAGCTCTATGGTTCAGCTCTAAGGTTCAACTCTAAGGTTCAGCTCTAAGGCTCAACTCTAAGGTTCAGTTCTAAGGCTCAGCTCTAAGGTCCAGCTCTAAGGCTCAGTTCTAAGGTTCAGCTCTATGGTTCAGCTCTAAGGTTCAACTCTAAGGTTCAGCTCTAAGGTCCAGCTCTAAGGCTCAGCTCTAAGGCTCAGCTCTAAGGCTCAGCTCTAAGGTTCAGCTCTAAGGCTCAGCTCTAAGGTCCAGCTCTAAGGCTCAGCTCTAAGGCTCAGCTCTAAGGCTCAGCTCTAAGGTCCAGCTCTAAGGCTCAGCTCTAAGGTCCAGCTCTAAGGCTCAGCTCTAAGGCTCAGCTCTAAGGCTCAGCTCTAAGGTCCAGCTCTAAGGCTCAGCTCTAAGGCTCAGCTCTAAGGTTCATTGCAGGAGGATACAGAACTGATATGACAAATAAATACAAATGTACAGTGGCTTGCAAAAGTATTCATACTCCGGAACCTTTCCACATTTTGTCACATCACAACCACAAATATATGTGTATGCGTGTATGTATGTGTATATATAGATATGTACATTAATATATATGCAAACAGCATCATGAAGTCCAAGGAACCCACCAGTCAGGTCAGGGAGAAAGTTGTGAATTCTCACAGAGCACTGTTCAATCCATCATCTGGAAATGAAAGGAAATGGCACCACTACAAACCTACAAAGACATGGCCGTCCACCATCTGAAAAAGGAGAGCTCTGATCAGAGTCAGCCAAGAGGCTCATGGGAACTCTGGAGGAGCTGCAGAGAGCCACAGCTCAGGTGGACAGGGAATCTGAATTTCCTCTGATTCCAGCTTCTGGATACATCTACGAATGTATGACAAATCAAACCTTCATCTCAACCAATACAGAAAACTACACAGGACACAGGACTCATCTTACTGGACAGAAAATGGCTAAATTCAGGTCACGTAGAGACAAACACACCGACTGCGCACACAACTCTACTGACACCTACATGCATGCTTTATGGTCGTGTCCTGATCTTCTTTTTAGGAGACAGGTGAATCTCTCTCTGCCGTGGATGACTGCTGTGTCCCTCACAGCCCTGCACTGTCTGTTGGAGACACATCTCTTGGAAACTTGGACCTGTCAAACAATAAACTCATTCTACTAGTACTAACTATGGCCATAAAAACAGTCCTGGAAATCAAAAAACAAATCAACCTTCACCAATGGAAAACTCTACTCTTAGCCCATATCTCTATTTACACAAACGCCTCTGACGAGCTCTCAACTCAAGCGCATTACTGTTTCCTGTCAGGTTATAGAATGATGCAGAAGAAGAGCAGATGAAAGTAGGCTGAGAAGCTGCTCGTGTGCGCTCACACTCCTCGGGCTGCAGCTTCACCCTGACGTTTCCCTGTCGTCCAGTCGGCTCCCAGCACAAACACAAACCGCATGAATCAGAGGGCAGTGGAGAGGAAGCTGGACAGTTATCGACACAAACATGCAGCCGATGGAAGCTAGAGTGTGTCCTGATGGAGCAGAGAACAGAGGGACATCAACTGAACACCATAGACATTCACCGCTCATTGTCATCTAAAGAAAAACACTTTGACCCATATGTGGTCAATGGCACCGCCCAAACGCTCTGGATTATTCTCTAGAGCTTGTGCTTTCTGCAGGCTAATGCTAATGTCCCTGTCATTACCTGATTTGGCACAGTTTTTCAACAGGAGTATGAACACTTTTGCAAGCCACTGTAAAAGTGTAAATCTTTTATACATTTTGTTAAATCAAATAAATGTGTTAAATCAAATAAAGCCACTCTCTCAACCCGGAGTGCATCGCACCAAGAGAACAGCCGCACCGGGAACACAGCCCAAACTCTGGATGTGTGTTGGTCCGTCTACAAGGCACTGAGGCGTCCCACCAGGGGCGTGAACACAGTTTAAAGGGTTGCCTATCATCTTTAGCATTTATTCAAGTATTATGCAGTAATATTTTGCACCAATGAAATTTCCCCATGTGGGACAATAAAGGAATATCTTATCTTATCTTATCTTATTTTATGATCATATTGTCTGTGTCCATGTAAACACATGAGTATCCATATTAGCCAAAGTAAGAAAGAGAAAGAGTTGTTGGGTCACTACTGTAAATACATCACACTACTAGAATACTCAGAATACTATTGAATAAAGTTTGGTAATCAGCATCTTAAAATCACAGTTGGTTTAACTGAAAACTGTACACGCAGTGTCCTGAGTTTACCTGCTGGAGGATCCCGGTTCGGACACTAGGCTGACGTTTCCCTGTATACTGTATTTCCGGACTATAGGTCACAACTTTTTTCATAGTTTTGGGTGCGACTTATACTCCAGAGCGACTTATATGTGATATTATTCATTATTTTCACACAGGCAACTGCAAGAGGGCGCTCTAGGCTCTAAGCGACGCAGAAGAAGAATCTGCACTTCCTCTTCCTCTGGAGTTTGTGGAGTTGTTTAGAAGTGACACAGAGGAAGAAGAATTCAATGGATTTAGTGATTTGGGGTAAAACTGATGCTTTGGTAAACTTGTTAGCATGTTCTTAAGATAAGATAAGATATTCCTTTATTGTCCCACATGGGGAAATTTCATTGGTGCAACGCAGGTAGATACAGAGGTAGATACAGAAGAACAGATCACTTATAGGAAGTCTGAAAAACACTTTCAGTAGAAGAAGATCTCCTATAATAAATAAAAACTCCCATAGTTAGCGTTAGCATACGTCATGTAGCTGAAGGTGTTAGCATTAGCATACGTACACCTGTTCACCATGTTCTCTCATCTGTTATTATTTTAAATGCATTTCAAGATGAAAATGTCCGTTCTTTGTCTTGGATTTTATCAAATATTTTCCCCCAAAAATGCTACATATATGTGTTTTTTTCTTCTCTGTTATGCATTTTTTGGGTGGTGCGATTTATTATCTGGAAAATACGGAACGTGCAAAGTGGTAACTATGGCAACTGTGGTATAGTTATTGGGTGTTGGATTATTCCAGTTATCGGATTTGTTTTGGCCGGCTTGGGGCTGGTGGACAGATAGTGCCCCCTGGGAACAACGTCACTCAAAAAATGGTTCCTACTTAAAGTGTGGAACTTTTTGAAGAAAACAAAAGGTTTTCCTTTCACATCAGTCTTTAACGTAGCCTTTTGATTTTCAAATAATATCAAATAAATGGGAAAAGGGGCCGTGTGGGGGGTCTGCAGTGGGAAAAGGGGCCGTGTGTGGGGGTCTGCAGTGGGAAAGGGGGCCGTGTGGGGGTCTGCAGTGGGAAAAGGGGGCCGTGTGGGGGTCTGCAGTGGGAAAGGGGGCCGTGTGTGGGGGTCTGCAGTATGAAAGGGGGCCGTGTGGGGGTCTGCAGTGGGAAAGGGGGCCGTGTGTGGGGGTCTGCAGTATGAAAGGGGGCCGTGTGTGGGGGTCTGCAGTGGGAAAGGGGGCCGTGTGGGGGTCTGCAGTGGGAAAGGGGGCCGTGTGTGGGGGTCTGCAGTATGAAAGGGGGCCGTGTGTGGGGGTCTGCAGTGGGAAAGGGGGCCGTGTGGGGGTCTGCAGTGGGAAAGGGGGCCGTGTGTGGGGGTCTGCAGTATGAAAGGGGGCCGTGTGTGGGTCTGCAGTGGGAAAGGGGGCCGTGTGTGGGGGTCTGCAGTATGAAAGGGGGCCGTGTGTGGGTCTGCAGTGGGAAAGGGGGCCGTGTGTGGGTCTGCAGTGGGAAAGGGGGCCGTGTGGGGGTCTGCAGTGGGAAAGGGGGCCATGTGGGGGTCTGTAGTGCATATAAGGGGAAATGGGACTCACTGGTTTGCCATAGGAGTCGTGCACTGGGGAGATAATTCCTCCAATCACGATGTAGCGCCCGCTTTGGTGCAGAGACTCTCGGGCCTTTTCTGCAACACAAACAAAGAGACACATGAAGAAATACAAGCGCTAACATCAAATGATTGTTTTAGATGTGATGTCAGTTCTCTTACACTAAAGCAACAGAGCCTCTCCATGTTCTGGACTCTGGTCCAGAAGAAGAGCGACTGACCCCCAGACATAAAAGTACCTGAATTAAAATGTTTAGTCATGAGGCCAATATCAGCAATTCACAGAATGGAATTCAGTAATTCCAAGTTTGTGTGTGAGACGTGGCTAAATCGAGAAAACAGGAAACTACTTTTTCTGCATTTCTTTCACTTCTTTGGAAAGCCTCTGCGCTGCGTTTGAACCTCTTTATTTAAAGCACTGGCTTTGGATCATGTTTGATTCATTATGTGCTAGAAATATCATATTTTGTCAGACTTTGATAAACAGGAAACAGGTGTGGTCCTGGTTCAGTCAGGACTTTCTCTGGTTGGCTTCCAGTCCAATCATGACGGGCACACGGGCACACAAGCACTCGGGCACACAGTCACACGGGCACACGAGCACTCGGGCACACGAGCACACGGGCACACGGGCACACGAGCACACGAGCACACAGGCACACGGGCACACGGGCACACGAGCACACGGGCACACGGGCACACGGGCACACGAGCACACGGGCACACGAGCACACGAGCACACAAGCACTCGGGCACACGAGCACACGAGCACACAAGCACTCGGGCACACGAGCACACGGGCACACGAGCACACGGGCACACGAGCACACGGGCACACGGGCACACGGGCACACGGGCACACGAGCACACGGGCACACGAGCACACGGGCACACGGGCACACGGGCACACGGGCACACAAGCACACGTCACACGGTCACACGGACACACGGGCACACGGTCACACGGGCACACGGTCACACGGGCACACGGTCACACGGTCACACGGTCACACGGGCACACGGTCACACGGTCACACGGGCACACGGTCACACGGTCACACGGGCACACGGGCACACGGACACACAGGCACACGGGCACACGGTCACACGGGCACACGGTCACACGGGCACACAGGCACACGGTCACACGGGCACACGGTCACACGGGCACACAGGCACACGGACACACGGGCACACGGGCACACGGTCACACGGGCACACGGGCACACAGTCACACGGGCACACGGGCACACGGTCACACGGGCACACGGGCACACGGTCACACGGGCACACAGGCACACGGACACACGGGCACACGGGCACACGGTCACACGGGTACACGGGCACACGGGCACACGGTCACACAGGCACACGGTCACACGGGCACACGGGCACACGGGCACACGGGCACACGGGCACACGGGCAGCCTGTGTAAAGGCCTAATGCCTCATGCTGAGGGGACCAGCAGTGCGATGTGATGATGTCATAATCTCAGAGTCTGGGAGAGAAACATCTAAACTTCTGATCCCCAAACGTTGAGCCTCATCAACTCGACCAACTTGCCATTTTAATTGTAGGTTTTAAAATATTTTTCATTAGCAACAATCACGTCTTTGGAGTTGAATGACGAGGTAACCGTGACAACATGCAGTCATTTCACTTTTTGTTTCATGCGGAACGACCCAGTAATGATAACGACATGGAACATAAACCAGGTCAACAGTCTCAGATTCAACCACAGAGATGATTCTAGAACATGGTGATGTAATTCCAGAATCCTTACAGCTTCAAACATGTGAAGTATGACTGTGGTGCTGAAGTATGTCGGCCTGTCGAGCCTGTCCCGAGCTTCAGACGTTCATGTGACACATTTGGATGTAGGATACGGAGTAACTTATGAAAATGATCATGATGAATTATGACTCTCAAACCCAGAGCCAGACTGAGCCTCCATCAGTTCTGCTGTAACCCACTTTTAACGTCTCATCTTTTCGGGTGCGTCACGTATGCGCGCGGAGGCCTACGTCAAACCACAACACACCGTCAACATCACATTTAACTCCCACAGATTTCACTCCCGGTCCCGGACACACCCCAAACAGGCCAAACGCGCATCACTTTCATTTCACGCTAAACGTCCTGGGACATGAGACGCGCGTGGCCTTGTGCGTGAGACCACCCGCCGCCCTTCCGCCACGGCACGCGTGAGCAGGACGGAGAGCGTGCGGGAAACGGTCCCATCACCGCAGAATCCAGAGCCCGTGGCGTGCTTCAGCCCCGTCTTACCGAACATGTGAACGTGTCCCTTGGTGATGGGGTTGAAGCTCCCGCAGGACAGCAGGATGACGTGCGTCTTGGCGCTCTCCGTCATGGTTCCTGTGGAGGAACAGCGGGCTCGTTCAAGGTTCGGTTCCGTGTCTTGACCGTCGGTCCCCGGTGGTGTTGTTGTCGGTGGTGCTGATGCTGATGAGACAGTTGGAGATGGAGAGAAGGCTGAGGAGAAGAGGAGGCGCGTCACGGACTTAAAGACACAGCGCACGGCCGAACAAGAGGGACAAGCCGGAGCTGCGCTGTCCGCACCGCACTGACAGGACACCGTTCTGGAGACCACCATCTGTGTCTTAACTTCTTCTGTAGTACAGTGAGTGAAGGGTCTTTGTCAACCATCTACTTCATCTTCTTCAATCATTTATTTTTCTACAGTTTTACACATCGTGCGGATGTAGAGATTGAACTTAACCTACAAAACCTCTACTCTCTACTTACCTTTTAAACAATATAAATGAGCCTAATACACACCATCATCTGTATTTTCGTATTTTTATGGGGATTTATGGAAGTTAACCTCCAGTGACTTTGACAGTCTTCATCTCAGTGGGTCAGTATGGAGGACTTTGTGTGCTAAAATTAAATGCTTGAATGCACAATCAATTAATTATTTTTTATATGGAATTAATTTAATTAAATTGCACCATTAAATGTGCAATTAATTCATTTAAAGTACAATTAGTCAATCTAATATACAATGAATTAATTTAATGTACAGTGAATCTATTAAGATAAGATAATCCTTTAATATCCACACAAGGGGAAATTTCGTTGTTACAACGCAGTAGAAACAGGAGGAAAGGACAGATTATAGGAAGTTTCAAAACACACTCTTAATAGTACTCTTATGAACAAAACAAAAAACTCTTATTAACAAAACTCCTCTCCTATCTTAATAGGGGATGGAGGGGGGGAAATAAAATGAAACAAAATACAGAATAAAGATAAAAATCAGATAATAATAATAAAATAATGATAATAGAATAAAATAAAAATAGAATAAAATAAAGTAAAAATAACTAGCACAAGACTAGGTAATACTATTAGCAGGTAAGTAAACCGAATAAAAACAAAATAGAACAGATACAGATATTGCACATGGTTGATTCAGTATTGCACATAAATATGGTGGTATTGCACATGAATATGGTGGTATTGCACATGGTTACATCAGTATTGCACATGTTCAGGACTAACAGTGTTTGTTGTAGAGTCTGACAGCAGCAGGAAAGAAAGACCTGCGAAACCTTTCCTTCACACAGCGAGGATGGATCAGTCTCTCACTGAAGCTGCTCTCCAGAGTGGACAGAGTGTCCTGCAGGGGGCGACACTCATGGTCCAGCATAGATGTGAATCTAGCCAGGACCCTTCTGTCCCCCACATTAAATGTGTAAATAAATAATTTAAAGAAACATTTAAACCTCAATATTAAAAAAGATACGTTTTATTCATGATTTTGTTGTGTTGGTGCAAACATTCACGCATCTGTCAGACTCACTCGTCAAACTCAGAGGGCGGCTCTGGTTGAGTTTCTCTACAGAAGGGCCAGGGGCCACTGCTGTCTCTGATGACGCTCAGATTAGCAAGAAAAGTGTGGGAATGTGTCACTGTTGTTTCAATAAAAATGCACTTTTGACGACCCTAAAGCCCGTCGGCCTCATGGGTGGGCCTCAGGGGTCAGCCTCATGGGTTGGCCTCATGGGTGGGCCTCATGGGTGGGCCTCAGGGGTCAGCCTCATGGGTCGGCCTCATGGGTGGGCCTCATGGGTCGGCCTCATGGGTGGGCCTCATGGGTCGGACTCATGGATCGGCCTCATGGGTCGGCCTCATGGGTGGGCCTCATGGGTCGGCCTCATGGGTCGGCCTCATGGGTGGGCCTCATGGGTCGACCTCAGGACCCAAGAGTCCAGACTGAAATAGCCAGTTAGGAACAGAAATAAAACCCACAGCTTCAGCTATGCTGCCCTAGGAGCAACTATGCTGGGGGAAGTATGGCAGCTTGAGCACTATCCTCTGCTTCTGACTACTTTCCCTATCAATGATATCCAGTACTTTAGATCACCTGTTTCTGCTCATTCTCGTTCGCATGTTGTTCACGCTCCTTTGGGGAGTGTTTCTGTCTCAAAGGTCTGGTTCTGCTGCTCCAGTGATGACTGAACCTTAGATGCCTCATCCCTGGACGCCCCTCACCTGCCTGGACGCCCCTCACCTGCGTGGACGCCCCTCACCTGCCTGGACCCCCTTCACCTGCCTGGACGCCCCTCACCTGCGTGGACGCCCCTCACCTGCCTGGACCCCCTTCACCTGCCTGGACGCCCCTCACCTGCCTGGATGACCTCACCTGCCTGGATGACCTCACCTGCCTGGATGACCTCTCATATAGAAGAGCCTATGTCCCTCTGTCTCGAGTGTTTCTGGCTCTACAGTCGCTATCTGCAAATGGATTTGTATCAGTCATGGACCAACTACAGCCTGTCCATCCTGATTTAGTCCTGGTTCAGTCCTAGTTCAGTCCTGGTTCAGTCCTGGTTCAGTCCTGGATCAGTCCTGGTTCAGTCTTGGTTTAGTCCTGGATCAGTCCTGGTTCAGTCCTGGTTTAGTCCTGGTTCAGTCCAGTCTGTTCTCTCGAGGTTTCAAAATGTTCCCAATTTTTGTTTTGTCATTTTTCTTGCAGAAGGAGGGGGCACTCTGGGACAGTTCTCCATTTTCTTAATTTCTTTGAAAGTTAGTAAATGTGGTTATTATTGACAAAGACTTGATGTTTTGGATTTTCTTTTTTTGTTGTTATGTAAAATC
>NW_027315746.1:32381536-32471536 GCF_026437365.1 Eucyclogobius newberryi | reverse complement strand
TGTGCGCTCCCGTCTCCCGTTCCAGTTATTTACTACGACTTATGTGAAACATCTAAAAGCCCTTGTATTTCAATAAGTAGTTGTGTGTTCATGTGTTTTTGGACACTTGTAATAGCTGCTAAAGCTGTAAAACAGTGGTAGAAGCACTCCACCTGACTCTTTCCCTCGCTGTGTCACGTGTCTTACCTTCATTCAATCCATACATTTTTTGTGTAAATGGTATGTAAATGGGTGACGTGTTCGTAGCTGTTGAAGGGGCAGCTCTTATTAAGAAGACTGACGACTGGCTACTTCAGAATTCTCTTGTTGTCATTGTAATGGAAGGAAGTTCCAAACATTCTCTTAGAAAACCTTTATGAATGAGGCCCAAAGTTCTGTTCTGCTTGTTCTGCAGATGCTGCAGGAGCTGTGCACAGTGTTCCACGTGGACCTCCCGTGTCGCGTGCGCTCCTCTCAGCTCGGCATCCTCAGCAGCTCCCGTCAGAGCAGCAGCGCCATAGTGACTCCTCAGTCCAGCTCCTGCTTCTACATCTGCCAGCACTGCCTCGTCCACCTGGGGGACATCGGTACAGAAACACACCCTCTACTGCTACTATATCCAAGCTGTAAGGCTGCAGAGTTTGAGAAAGCATTTGTTGTAAGAACTCTGCTTTGTTTTCAGCTCGTTATCGCAACCAGACGAGCCAGGCAGAATCTTACTACAGACACGCTGCTCAGCTGGTGCCATCTAACGGTGAGTCTGTGTGAACACAACACTGCACACCAAGAAACACTAGAGTCCACACACAAAATGCTTCCACACCAACAAACAAAGTGTTGGAGTACAGTTTGAATTTGAGTCATACTTTATTTTCCCTCAGCATGTGAAATATTTGACTCGTCTCATTTAAAACATTGTTTTATTTGTGTTTCTGTGGTGTTCCAGGTCAGCCCTACAACCAGCTTGCTATTTTGGCCTCATCTAAAGGAGACCACCTTACCACCATCTTCTACTACTGCCGCAGCATCGCCGTCAAGTTCCCCTTCCCTGCCGCCTCCACCAACCTGCAGAAAGCTCTGTCCAAGGCCCTGGAGAGGTTCTGCCTATTTTACACTCTTGTCTTTTCCAAAAGCTGAGCCCATATGTTTGCTAACCATTTTTCTTTGTATGCAGCCGAGAAGAGGTGAAGACCAAATGGAGCCTGTCAGATTTCATTAAAGCGTTTATCAAATTCCATGGACACGTTTATCTGAGTAAAAGTGTGGACAAGCTGGATGCACTGAGGGATCGGCTGGAGGAACAGTTTCAGGTTAGAACATGCACAAGTTCAATTAAGCCACATTACAGTAGCCACGTTATAACACTGTTCCCTCATCAAAACCTGGAGTTGCATTCAACTATGTGTGTGAGTGTGTGAGTGTGTGAGTGTGTGAGTGTGTGAGTGTGTGAGTGTGTGAGTGTGTGAGCGCGTGTGAGTGCGTGTGCGTGCGTGTGCGAGAGTGTGCGAGAGTGTGTGTGAGTGTGTGAGAGAGTGTGAGAGAGTGTGAGAGAGTGTGTGAGAGTGTGTGAGAGTGTGTGAGAGTGTGTGAGAGTGTGTGAGAGTGTGTGAGAGAGTGTGTGAGAGAGTGTGTGAGAGTTTGTGAGAGAGTGTGTGAGAGAGTGTGTGAGAGTTTGTGTGAGTGTGTGTGTGAGTGTGTGAGAGAGTGTGTGAGAGAGTGTGTGAGAGTGTGTGTGAGTGTGTGCGTGAGTGTGAGAGAGAGTGTGAGAGAGAGTGTGAGAGAGTGTGTGTGAGAGTGTGTGTGTGAGAGTGTGTGAGAGTGTGTGAGAGTGTGTGAGAGTGTGTGAGAGTGTGTGAGAGTGTGTGTGAGAGAGTGTGTGAGAGTTTGTGTGAGTGTGTGTGTGAGTGTGTGAGAGAGTGTGTGAGAGAGTGTGTGAGAGTGTGTGTGAGTGTGTGTGTGAGTGTGAGAGAGTGTGAGAGAGTGTGTGTGAGAGTGTGTGTGAGAGTGTGTGAGAGAGTGTGTGAGCGTGAGAGTGCGTGAGAGTGTTAGTGTAATATATTATATATATATAAGGCTGCCCCAAATAAATTGTCTGTTTGCTGTAACCCGAGTCAACATTTTTCAAGTGGGTCGGACGGTAGGCAAATTCTTATTCTTTTTATTTTGAAGGCAAAAAAAAAGATCCAAATTTTGCCATTTTTTGAGTCGGAGTGACCACCAGGGGTCAGGCTTCAACAGTCAATGACGGAAAATGTCTCTATCAACCCGATCAGGAGACTAAATCTCACGATTTAAAGACATTTCAATCAACCTTTTTACGCCGCTATCCTTCATTTTGGTAGCGAAGGCGAGCGGGGGGAACATGCGGGGGACACGGGCGCCGCCATGTTTGTTGTGATGACGCTGCTGGGCGTTTTTCAATCCCAGAATGCATTTGCGTAAGTCAAATTTCACACCCTGACAGAGGGTGACATTACTATGGACATGTCAGTGGCACCGACAAAGGCAAAGCAACTGGTCCAAAGCAATGTGACAACTCCTACGCGCGATCCGTTTTGTTACAGACGCATGTGGAGGACTGAATATGAAGTCGCACATGCGATGCGCAGTGCGTTATCAGTCCTATGGGATGTAAGATAGGTTTACCAGTGTGATATAAATATTCGACACAGTGGTTCAGGAAAGACCGGTCGGTGAGTTTGCGAAATAATTGAAAAATAAAAGATTTTGACGTTTTTTCTACAAAATGCTGATTATTTTTAATTTTTTTTCAATCTGCTAGTTTCATAGCGGGTCGGTCGGGTTACGGCAAACAGACCGTTTAGCCCAGCCTAATAAATAAATAAATATATATATATATATATATTTATTTATTTATTTATTAGGCATATGCATAAGAATATATATAATTATATTATATAGCAAATATTATATTATAATAACTGTTTGTGATTTCTGTCATATCTGTGTGATTTGAATGCATTTTTTTCCTGTTTGAAGCACTTTGAATTGCCTTGTGTATGAATTGTGCTCTACAAATGCCTTGTTTTCAGAGGCTGATGCTACAGAAAGCCTTCAACTCTCAGCAGCTGGTCCACCTCACTGTGATCAACCTGTTTGAGCTTCATCACCTCCAGGAGTTGAGTGACGGAGAGCAGAACCTGGACACAGAGCATCAGACCAGCTGGACACAACTGCTCAGCCTCTTCAGTAAGGACACAGTCACTACCATCGTCTGCTCTGAGAGGAGCGACGCCCATCATGTTGACATGCTGTTACATGCCAAATATAATACAGAACAACAGAGCAATTTGTTTTGAAATTGAATAATAAAGTAAAAACAGTTCCATGGCAAAACTCTGCTCTGGCCTCTGAAAGTTGTGAAAAGCACTTATAAAGTCATTGTAGTGAATTAGGATGCTCAGAATGCAGCAGGTGAGTGCTGCAGTCTATATGTATTGCTCAATGATTTTAAATCTTAAGAGTGTAAAAATCAGTTACTGCACATATGCAATACCATTAACACGTCAAAGATTGTCTTTGATACACAAAGAAAATAGTTGTATTTGAGTGTACAGTTCCATGTTTGTAGTTCTCAGGCCAGTTGGAGCTTAACTTGTAATGTGTGTGGTTTTGTGTGTTCTTGTCAGTGTCTTTCCTGGGTGTGATGTGCAGCAGAGCCATCCTGAACCAGTCTGAGAGCGAGGAGCAGCTTGGAGAGTGTCCTCTGCCCGCCATCAAAGTGTCTCTGGACTGGCTCCGTCTGCGGCCTGGCGTTTTCCTCGAGGCAGCGCTCCACCAGCGCCAACAGTCAGTGCACCACACAGCACACAACATCTCTACATCTAAATCATTATTTTATTATTCATAGTTTTATGTTGCACCTCAACGCCGAAACAAGTTCCTACGTTTGCAAACTGTGTTCAATGACATTGGCAATAAACCTTTTCTGATTCTGATTCTGATCTTAGACAAGACTCAGTGTTTCAAATGTTGCTCTGGAGAAGCATGTAAGAGTCTTCTCTGTCTGTTGCAGTGTTTGGCCCTGGCTGGTGTCTTTGCTCAACGGCTTTCAACCTAAAGAAGAGGATGTGTCCTGTTCCTCAGGTACGCTGTTTAACCACAGAAGAGCCTATTTTAATGGCTACTTACTAAATCTCCCCAAAAATAAAGTTGACATCATCAGTTCTAAAATACCGACATTGACAAGGAAAAGAGCGGTCCTACTGTCACACGTCTCAAAACTCATGGACGATGTAGCTTGTTCAGTGTCTACATCCACTGTCACTTCTGCACCTGACACTAAACTTCATTTGAAATATATAGGACCCACACTGGGGTCTTTGCCCACCCCTGCCTTAGAGGCAGGACCACATGTACACATTATGAACTGCATATACAAGGGCTGGGTATTGCCTAGTACCTCACGATACAATACATATCCCAATACAAAGAACGTGATATGATATGCGTCCTGGTTCATGGATATTCCTTTAAACCGCTGTTAAAACCATGCAGAGTGTGTAGCTGTCCTGTGGAGTGTGTGTCGTGACCGTAGTGATGTGCAGAGTGTGTAGCTGTCCTGTGGAGTGTGTGCCGTGACTGTAGTGATGTGCAGAGTGTGTAGCTGTCCTGTGGGGTGTGTGTCGTGACCGTAGTGATGTGCAGAGTGTGTAGCTGTCCTGTGGAGTGTGTGCCGTGACTGTAGTGATGTGCAGAGTGTGTAGCTGTCCTGTGGAGTGTGTGCCGTGACTGTAGTGATGTGCAGAGTGTGTAGCTGTCCTGTGGAGTGTGTGCTGTGACTGTAGTGATGTGCAGAGTGTGTAGCTGTCCTGTGGAGTGTGTGTCGTGACTGTAGTGATGTGCAGAGTGTGTAGCTGTCCTGGGGAGTGTGTGTCATGACTGTAGTGATGTGCAGAGTGTGTAGCTGTCCTGTGGAGTGTGTGCTGTGACTGTAGTGATGTGCAGAGTGTGTAGCTGTCCTGTGGGGTGTGTGTCATGACTGTAGTGATGTGCAGAGTGTGTAGCTGTCCTGTGGAGTGTGTGCCGTGACTGTAGTGATGTGCAGAGTGTGTAGCTGTCCTGTGGAGTGTGTGTCATGACTGTAGTGATGTGCAGAGTGTGTAGCTGTCCTGTGGAGTGTGTGCCGTGACCGTAGTGATGTGCAGAGTGTGTAGCTGTCCTGTGGAGTGTGTGCTGTGACTGTAGTGATGTGCAGAGTGTGTAGCTGTCCTGTGGAGTGTGTGTCATGACTGTAGTGATGTGCAGAGTGTGTAGCTGTCCTGTGGAGTGTGTGCTGTGACTGTAGTGATGTGCAGAGTGTGTAGCTGTCCTGTGGAGTGTGTGTCATGACTGTAGTGATGTGCAGAGTGTGTAGCTGTCCTGTGGAGTGTGTGCTGTGACTGTAGTGATGTGCAGAGTGTGTAGCTGTCCTGTGGAGTGTGTGTCATGACTGTAGTGATGTGCAGAGTGTGTAGCTGTCCTGTGGAGTGTGTGCCGTGACTGTAGTGATGTGCAGAGTGTGTAGCTGTCCTGTGGAGTGTGTGCCGTGACTGTAGTGATGTGCAGAGTGTGTAGCTGTCCTGTGGAGTGTGTGCCGTGACTGTAGTGATGTGCAGAGTGTGTAGCTGTCCTGTGGAGTGTGTGTCATGACTGTAGTGATGTGCAGAGTGTGTAGCTGTCCTTTGGAGTGTGTGTCGTGACCGTAGTGATGTGCAGAGTGTGTAGCTGTCCTGTGGAGTGTGTGTCGTGACTGTAGTGATGTGCAGAGTGTGTAGCTGTCCTGTGGGGTTTGTGTCGTGACTGTAGTGATGTGCAGAGTGTGTAGCTGTCCTGTGGGGTGTGTGTCGTGACCGTAGTGATGTGCAGAGTGTGTAGCTGTCCTGTGGAGTGTGTGTCGTGACTGTAGTGATGTGCAGAGTGTGTAGCTGTCCTGTGGGGTTTGTGTCGTGACCGTAGTGATGTGCAGAGTGTGTAGCTGTCCTGTGGAGTGTGTGTCGTGACTGTAGTGATGTGCAGAGTGTGTAGCTGTCCTGTGGAGTGTGTAGCTGTCCTGTGGGGTGTGTAGCTGTCCTGTGGGGTGTGTAGCTGTCCTGTGGAGTGTTTAGTGTTCTGCTCTTGCTCACAGTGGTGCCGCTGCCGGAAGAGTTTGAGCTGCAAGGCTTCCTGGCTCTGAGACCTGCTCTTCGCACACTGGACTTCACTAAAGGCCACCAGGGGGCGCAGCGCACCAGACACCAGCGCTTGGTCTGCCTGGGCAAATGGATCGCAGACACACAGTCTCTGTAAGCTCAACACTAACACAACTTCAGCTCCAGTTTCATGAAGAGAAATAATGTAATGCCTTCAGGGATTTTCATTAGTCTTTGATCACTGCACACACTCTCATTCCAACATTTTCCAGTTTTGTTTTTCCTATATAGTCCATAGGACATAGTCCACCTTTAAGACAAAATAAAAGTATACCAGACTTTTTGGACATATACAAATTAATAATCCGTAAAATATACTGTGTTTTATATCATTTAAAAAAAAGAAATAGTCTTGTGTTAGTTTTTCAGATGTTTAAAATGGTTTAATTATTGTAAAAGTGGATAAGTGTGTGTACATTGACTGTGCTAGTGCTGTGTTTAAAGCCCTCTCCTCACGTCCAGGCTAATGCAGTGCCGTGTGTCCGAAGATGGCCTGCTGACCTTCCTCACCGACCTCCCCGAGCTGCCCATTGACGAGCCCCAGGAGAAAGAGGTGCTCCAGGAGTCCTCCAACAGCGAGCCCAGCCAGAACGACTCGGGCGGCTCCAAGTCCTCCATGTCCGTGAGCAAGGGCCCCAGCGTGTCTTTCAAAGAGAACCTCAAACCCCGAGAGCCCAGCCGAGACGCCCCGCACAGCCTTCAAAAGGAGCCCATGAAGGAGCCCATGAAGGAGCGGAGGGACTTCAAAGGAAGCGCTGCAGCCACCAAAATTGACACCAAGTGGGACGGCAGGAAGAAGAGCGAGATGAAGAAGAGCTTACATGATAAGATTTTAGACCCTAGCAAACAGGTAATGTTCTGCACCTTTGCACTTTTTCCAACTCTATTTGTAAAGCACATTTTACCAACACAAAGTCTCCAAAGTGCTGCACAGAGTACAAAACAAGCACAAGTAATGTGTTAAAAATTTAAAAAAATAAATACAATAAAAAATAAATTGATATGTACAAACAGAATAAAAATTAATTGAAAACCACATAAAATATCTAAAATAATAAGACAGCCAGAGGACCACACAATTCTCATGCCGGGTTAAATGCCAGTGAATAAAAGTGTGTTTGAGTAGAAGATGCATGAGTAGTTAGAGTAGGAATCTTTGAATTTGAATTGGCTATTGGATTGTGTTATTTGTAAAAGCTGCTAACACTGTAGTTTAGTCCTCTACAAACATCCTGAGAAATGCTTAGGATTCTTGGATTAGTTCAGCAGGTCAGAACTTCAGATTTCAGTCGTCTCAACTATAAATGGTCCTGGACATGTTTAAAATGTGTTTGTTCTGGAGCATAAATGGCAGATGAACTCAGCAGCATTAAACATACATTTTTACTTTCAGTAAAAAGTAGTGATAAACATAGTTTTCTAAAGACTGTACACATATCAGGCTTTTAGATAGGATATGAAAACACCCTGTCCAAATAATTTTGTCTGGGGGTGCGGGGGCCGACTAGGCGAAAAAATGAGTAGCTTCGGCATTCTCCGGACTGATAAAAAGTACTTAAAAAGATTTGCGCTCGCGGAAAGCCAATATGATCACACTCCGCCACTTAGGAGCGGCGTATTGCTGCGTATTTTCCGACGCTTTTACAAACTAAAGCGGCGCTTTTAACGCTAAACTAGCGCCGTAAATCACGTCAGACGGTGCTCGGCGTTAAAAGTGCCGCTTTATTTTGTAAAAGCGCCGGAAAATACGCAGCAATATGCCGCTCCTAAGTAGCGGGGTGTGAACATATTAGCTTTTCATAATCTTTTGAGCAGCGCGGTGCGCTGCACGCGAAAATGCCCGTCCACATTTTAAAATACCCCGTCCAAAATACAGGAAGACGGCCCTCTATCTAAAAGCCTAACTGCTGGTCATTTGAGTGTTTTTTTTCTACAAATACAAAAAAGGATAAACATTTTTTTGGAAGGAGTTTGTGGAAGTAGAAAGACTATATTTAGAAAGTAATGTAATCAGAATTGAAGTACGAGTTGGCAAATTAGCAAGGATTACTCTACTAGCCTCGTGATGTTGTCTCTTACGGTGGTAATAATGCAACTGTAGTCAAACGTGCCCAAAGTAAGCGCCACGCTCACAGCTTCATTAGTGAAATAGTGAAGCTACTGACTTGTGCTTTGTGACGTTGATCTAATCTCCATCCATTTTTCTGTTTCAGGTGAAAGTGCAAACAGAGATGAGGAAGACTCCTGTGTCTGAGGTGAAGAAGAGCCCAGTGACCCCGCCACAGACCACAGGCTCCTCGTCTCAGTTTGTGTCCATCCACCACCAGGGGGCCTTCCCTCCACTGCCCAGCTGCACCGGTGCGTTTCTGCTAGACTTATCCCTGTTCCCATTGTCTCTGAAATGTGTTCTTTTTGCACACCGAGAGCAGGTCAAATCAGAGCTTGTAAAATATCACACTCCAGTGTGTTTGCCTTTCCAAGTACCAGCCAGAGTAGATTAAAAATAAATCTGTCAAGGGCAGCTCTAATGGTGGCTTCAGGATGGACTCAGTCATCAAAAACTGAACTTATTAGCTCAGTGCTGCGTTAGTTTATTTCAAAATTGTTTTTCCCGTTTCCACTTTGTGTCCCGACAGCTTTGTGTCCCGACAGCTTTGCGTTACACATCTTTATATTAAATGTTCTCAGAAACGGACCTAAACTAACTCCACACTGTCCTGCAGGGGACCTGGGCTTGTGGTTGTAATTTTTCTTATTCAAAGTTTCTCAAGTAGCATTATTAGTATCAGGCGCACTGCTAACCATGGGTGCTAACACAGAGCTAATCTGCATGTGCTGCTGTTAAAGTGCTATTTTTCACTTTCCACCTGCTCTTACCAAATGGCCTTGTCACACAAATGCACATGCCACAGTTAAAGAGAAAAGTGACAAAGTACAAATGAGATGAGAAGTTTATCAGTTGGACTTATTTGTTGATATACAGTCCAGTAGGTAAATGATGACTCTGCTCTATTAGTTTATAATACGTGACTGGAACTATGTGTGATGCATCACATTTATTTTTTTATGTTAGATTTAGTTTTATTCAGGGAGAGGCGTCACTAAAACGAGCCTCTTTTATGTCGAATTACATTTCTATTAAAGTGCCTTGGAAAAAATCTGTATAAAAAGATAAATATCATCAATTGAGAAATGATATAGAGGTATACATTTGTGTCCATATGGCCAGCCCTAGGACTATCATACATACAAACAAAGTGAGTGGCTGATGAGCAGAGCGAGTTGCAGAGCACAGGAGAGCCAGAGAGCCGCATGCCCTCCCTGAAAGGACCGATGAAAAGAGCGGCAGAGATATGCAAGAATGTAACTGCATTTATTTAGCGTAACTTTGGTTCTAGGAGTCCCAGTCCCATCTATGAGATGTTCATTGTTGGTATGTTGCATTGAAAGTCCCACTTTATCCTGTACTAATATCACCATGTGTCCCTGCAGGTTTCCCTACCTCCGCCTACATGCTGACTCCTCCTGTTCCATTCCACGGCCTACAGGGCTTCTTTTCCCCTGGGCCTGTGTCTGTCCCCAGCCACTTCCTGTCCCAGGGTCCCCCTCAACCTAATAAATCCTCCCACCCTCCCTATACTCAGCAGCGATCTCCTCCTCAAGGCTCTCCGGCCTCAGTGGGACAGAGCCAGCCCCCCGGACCCCCGTCCATGAGCCAGCAACAGACTCTGCAGCAGCCGCCTCAGCAGCAGGTCACACTGGGCAAGAGTCCTCCTCATCTGGGGTTACAGCAGGTAGGGCTCATCATCACACCACTGCACGCCATCTTCACCCAACTGCAACTCCTTTATTATCATTCGCAAACTTAAAACATACATATGACAGCTGTTATCAGGTAGTCGAATCAAATCAAATAAATTTATTTTTGTAAGGCCCAAAATCACATCAACAGTTGCCTCTGAGGGCCACAGTGAGAAATGAGGTAGTATTATTTGTCAAACTATAATTAGTATGGATGCTAAGTAACAGTCGTGGAATGACTTCTATGTCACATCTGCTGCTCATGCTCAACCAGGAAGTATAACCATAACCGCTTTAAGGGCTCCTTAACATTAAGGATTATATCGCAATATTGACTATATCGACATTTTGAGACTATAAATGTATGTGTGTGTTTTGATCAGGGAGCAAAGGCAGCGACTGAGCTATGGCAACGGCAGCCATGGCTGCAGTGCTGCCCGCTCCCTGTGTGTCAGGCACTTGCAGCGCGGCTGTGGAAATCTTTATTGAGGAATTTCAGTCAACAAAATGTGTGGGATTACAGGGTTCAGAATAAGCGGCATCGCAAAATGCGATGCAATTTCTCTCAAATGCGATGCATTTGTCAGAAAAAAGTATTGTTCTATCGCAGCTTTTACGATACAAAAATGCGTGTTCAATTGTGTAATCAAAGCGCCTAAAAGTACTGATCACTTGTCAACAACGGCATGACACAACGTAGGACGCTGTGTTGACTTAACGAGGTCCCGCTGCTGTAATAATCTTGTTACATCAATGGAAAATATTGATGGTTAGTCATATTTGTGTTTTGCTATGCAACTTATCAAATTGCTATACAAATTTGAAAAAATTAATGGATTGTTTAGCAGCTGCTATACAAGAGAAAATCCTTAATCTGAGCCCTGGATTACTCAAACGTGCAAAGAACAATCAAAATACAACTCTGGAGTACGTGTATGATGAGCTAACACTGTTGAAACATGGTTTAGAAATGGATGCAAGTTGCTAGTGCATCATATGTCTTTATTCTATCCTTCTTCCCTGTGGATCCAGTTCCTACAGGAGCAGTCGTCCCCTCTGTGGGGCCAGGGCTCGGGCCCCAAACTTCCCCAGATGCCTCTGTCTCTGAAGCAGCAGCAGCAGCAGTCCCTGTTCATGTCCCCGGAGCCCAGCCTGAAGCAGTTCGACCCACAACCCTCCATGCCTGTGTTGGAAAAGAAGTTCCCCCCCAACATGAGCCTGCCCCCAGAGCGAATGTGGGAGTACTCCAACCAGACCATGCTGGAGCGCCTGAGGAGGGAGCAGGAGGGACCCCCGGGAAGAGCACTGCCCTTCCAGGTGACGCCTCTCATCAGTCAGCAGCAGTGTGCATGGGTCCTCGCACGGTTTCAAGCACTTTTTTTTAAAATGGAGTTAAAGAGCAGCTAAGAATAGGTTGTGCAGCGGACATCACGACATTCTTTTTTGCTGTGAGGGTCTCCTGTAAGAGGTTAAACACATTTAAAATGTGAAAGATCTGCTACAGTTCATTAACAAATATAAAAGTCTTACAACTTGCAAGCTAAATATTTAGTTTGTACCTTTCAGATAAAAAAGAAAATCCAATAAAGAGCTCACACTGTAGAAAAGCAAAAACAACACTGCAGGTGGGGGCGTCGCCGGGTTTCCTGGGCCCCTCCCACACCACCAACACATCACACATTTGTTCCTTTAACCTGTTCTCCATGAGCTCTGACCGAGTGTGGGGTGAGTTGAAGTGTCCTTTATCTTCCCCTGCCGTTAGCAAACAAGCTAGTCTAGCTCTGCACGGTCAGTTAGATAATGCCCACAAAAAAGCAAAGGAACACATTTTGTCATTTGTGCTGCTCATAGTTCTCATAATGTGGAGGGGCATTTTTAAACATCCATATCCTCAATTCTACGGTAGAATTAGTCTGTTTGTGTTATGCAAATATCTTAACAAAATTCTGCATCTTTCAGCACAAAATAATATTAAATACTGAAAATCATGGCTGATCATAGATCCAGTCATCAGACATTCATATTTAGCAATCTATCCAAAATGAACAAAAATAAGTATTACCGTGTTTTCCGCACGAAAAGACTTTTAGAGGATTATGAAGCGCAATGTCAATAAATGGTCTATTTTGGATCATTGTTCATATATAAAGCGCACCGGACTATAAAGTGCACAGACAGATAAGTCAGTCAGTTGATCTTTATTAAACGCCTTCAACTCCTTCAGATCAACAGTTTTCAAACGTTAATGAGCGTATTTACAACGACTCTCAGACTTGTCCAGTTATATGTTGACGTTATAACACGTCAAATACAACACAATACTTTTTCAGTTCATTCCTCGTCCACACAAATTCTTCATCTTCAGTCCGAGTTTAACCGTTGGGCCGGATGCCGTACATCCCGGATCCATCTCCTCATTATCCGGGTCAGTTCAGTGATGATTCCGGCCTTCGTGAAAGCTCGGACCACAGTTGGGACTGATACTTTAGCCCAGAGTTTAAAGTCTGCGTCGTAAGCGTATCTCTTGGCAGAAGCCATCTTGGGGTCCTTAATCGCGGTAGACTACTGTTCCCAGAATGCTTTGCGTACGTTGTTGGGACCTCCGGTTAATGAGTACCGTAAACGTGCTTCTAGACCTAAGTCTCTCGTGTCCCGAGTCTTCTTTATACAACGTGTACCACACAAAATCGCTTCGAGGACGTTAAGCACAACCAGAAGACATTCATATATTAAGCGCGCTGGATTATAAAGCGCACGGACGGTTTTTGAGGAAATGAAAGGTTTATAGTGCGAAAAGTACAGTACTCAAAAAGTGAAGTCGATTATAAACGTTGACCAGAAAAATGCATATCATATATATGACATCACTTCATCTGCTCTTTTGGCGGCCTTTTAAAAATGCATTTATTATAGACGGTATATCTAATAATATTTTGTATTCTCCAAAACAACTACTGCTATTTCATAATTGAATTGATACTTAAGTTATAAAATAATAAATCAGGTCAATCACACATACTTGAAGTTCTGTAGCGTAGTATTATTAGCATAGTATTTGTGCTAAGAAAGGACCGTTTCACATTGTCAGTTTCACTTTCACATCTTTTGGGTTCAGAATGAAAACGTTTGCATTTTGTCACGTCAGCCAATGAGCTTTGACCTGTCTCCGCCACTATTTGAATAGGCTCTTTATACTATTGCTTCTGAGCTCTTGACTGCTTTTCCAACTCTGTTGCTTTTCTTTTCTCCCTCTTGCTTTCTCTCTGTGCCCCTTGTTTCCCCCTGGCTTCCCCTCTTTGTCCTGGGTTAGGACCCCAAGTCGTCTCCTCTGCTGCCTCCGGACTTGTTAAAGACTCTGGCAGAGTTTGGGGAGGACGAGGGCTTGGTCTTTCCCAAAGCACCGTCACTTTTCCAGGCCTTGGCATCTCCTCTCAGCTCTGCTCCTGGATCAACCCTTTTCGTATGTAGCTCTCTGTCTGTTTTTCACCAGCAATGGTACTCGGCCTGGTCTGCTATAAAGAGAGGCTTGGTTGAACAATGAAATGACTGACAAGGTCAATTTGTGATCCAATTATTGTGAAAATTAACCTTAAGGTTTAAAGTATTTCTAACAAACTACTATTATTGACACCAGGTCTTATATCTGAGCAGCACCGTTTGATCTGATAGTAAACATCATATTCTAGAATCTGAAAAGCACCAGTGGGACTAATGATACATCTGTCTGCTGAATATTGCTGTGCAGCTCTTGTAGAAGTTAAATGTTTTAAATAGGTGATGTTTTCTAATATATATGATTAATCTTCTGCACTTATTAGAGCCGGATGGAGCCTGGAGTGGAGAGCATGAACCCTCCGCCTTCTCTGCTGCAGGGCTTCCCCATGCAGGTCTGAGCATGGAGCATTATCATAATACTCACATTATAGGAAAGAGACCTGAATATTTGCTATAATCCTATATGTGAGCCCAGGAAACGGGTTGTGCACTATAATGACCACTTCTGATCGTCTCTTCTCCACAGCTTAACCAAAACAGCATGTTCAGCCAGTCGTGTGGGAAAAACCTACCTCCCAGCTCCAAACCTGAAGCTCCGCTGATGCCCCAGGAACCTTCCCTTTATTCCCTGTTTGAAACGCCCTGGTCACCGTCTCTGCCTGCCAGCTCTGGTAAGTCCCATAATGCACTACAAACGCCACAGAAGACCTCGCCTTAACTGAAAAATCTCACTGTGTTTTGTGTGACCGGCAGACCACTCCACCCCAGCCAGCCAGTCCCCTCACTCCTCCAACCCCAGCAGCCTTCCCTCCTCTCCCCCCAGCCACAACCACAATACACAGCCCTTCTCCAACTTCGGACCCATTGGCCCCTTTGACAGCAGAGAGCGCCGCCTGGTGGATTGCTGGAAGACCGACAAAAAAGGTTCCTTATTCAACTTAAACTTAAGCCATACAAGTTAGGGACGCACGGATTCCAGTATCTGCTCGACACCAGGGGCCACTTAACTGCGCCGCGTCTTATTTGGGGTTCACAGTGTGGACTATGGGAACATTTGGGACTAAGTGTGGCCAAGTGGTGCTGGTAGTTATTTTCTTGTCCTGGCATTTTGACTTATTGCAATTAAAAAAACAACTCTAGTGACTGAATAGTCCAGGATGTACGCTTTAAATATATATATTACATGACCATATAGGTCATAGTGGTAAAAGTAAGAAAACTGTTATGCTTAAAGTTCACATAACCTGAAGAGACAAAGTACTAGCCTAAATGGTAAAGTTACTTCTACTAATAATTACATTTAGGCCAACCCAACTCCTAAGGATGTTCAATGATAAAAAAAACTTGAATTGAGTGAGATTTATCACTGTATTAAACATGTCGGTGTAAACCCTCTGTATTAAAATGAAGGCCGTTATTTGTTCTTGGTGTTGGTTCTTGGCAAGTACTGAAAAGGAAGTACCCGCATCGGTTGGGAAAAAGAGGCAATGGTGCATCCCTACAACCACCGGTATTCAAAACTATAATAGTATTCAGAGATCGGCACGGTATTTGGCAACCACCAGATAACAAAGGTTATGACTGTAACTAGGGCTCTATGAATCCTATTAATGAAAGTACAGAGCTACGCACAGGCCTTTGGGAATAAGATTATTAACCATTATAACATTGGTAAATTTGATTTGTTTTTTATAATCAATAACTCTAATGAAAGCAAGAAGGAAGCAAAGGAAGCGCTCTTTCTTTTATCACAGGTCCTTGTAAAGACGGACTTCCTGTATCTCATTACAGGTCCTGGCAGTGGTTTTGGACTGGACTACCTGCCCACCGCCCCATCCTCTGAGTCCAGCTGGCCTCAGAGCAGCTGGCCCAATCAGGAGTCTCCCATGGAGGAGTCCACTGTGCTGCCAGACAGCCTCAAGGTACCACTACCACACTATTATACTACCACACTACCACACTACTATAATACCACACTACTATACTACCACACTACTATACTACCACACTACTATACTACCACACTACTATACTACCACACTATTATACTACCACACTATTATACTACCACACTATTATACTACCACACTATTATACTACCACACTATTATACTATCACACTATTATACTACCACACTATCATACTACCACACTACCACACTACTATACTACCACACTACCACACTACTATACTACCACACTACTATACTACCACACTACTATACTACCACACTACCACACTACTATACTACCACACTACTATACTACCACACTACTATACTACCACACTATCCAATCCAATCCAATCCACTTTATTTATATAGCACGATTTATACAACCAGAGGTTCCAAAGTGCTTCACAGCAAGGTAAAAAAATAGGATAAAAGTAATAAAATAAGATATAAAAACAAAATCAAATAGAAAATTGAATCAAACAAACACACTAAAATCAATGGAATAAAAATAAACAAAATAAAATAAATAAAAATGGTGCTGCCCTCCCAACACATATAAAACATACAATCAACACACTACATGGAGTTAAAAGCCAGAGAAAACAGATGGTTTTAAGAAGCGATTTAAAAAGAGGCAGTGAGGAGGCTTTTCTTATGAGGAGTGGCAGTTTGTTCCACAGTTTTGGAGCTGCCACTGCAAAGGCTCGTTCACCTCTGAGCTTTAGCCCATGGCACTGCCAGGAGTAGCTGGTCAGCTGACCTGAGGGAACGGCTGGGAGTGTAGGGGTGTAGCAGCTCGGAGAGGTAAGGAGGGGCAAGACCATTTAAGGCTTTAAAAGTAAATAAAAGAGTTTTAAAATGAATTCTAAAATGAACGGGCAGCCAGTGGAGTGAAGCTAAAATAGGCGAAATGTGCTCATATTTTCTTGTTCCAGTTAAAAGACGGGCAGCAGCATTTTGGACCAGTTGGAGACAAGCAATTGAGGACCCACTAACCCCCATGTAGAGAGCATTGCAGTAATCCAGCCGAGTGGTGACAAAGGCGTGGATTACGGTTTCAAAATGTTGTCTCTGAAGGACTGGTTTTATTTTTGCCAGCTGCCTCAACTGGAAGAAGCTTGACTTCACCACAGCTTTTATCTGGCTGTCCAGTTTAAGGTCTGGGTCCACTCTCACCCCCAGATTGCTCATGATGGTTTTTTGATACTGGACTAGAGGACCCAGGTCAACCATGGGGGTCACAGAAGTCCCACTAAAGACCATGACTTCAGTCTTTTTTCCATTAAAGTTTAAAAAGTTCAGAGACATCCAGGCTTTAATGTCTTTTAGGCACTCTAGCAATGGCATAACACTATAGGAGTCAGATTTGTTAAGGGGGACATAGATCTGACTGTCATCTGCATAGCAATGAAAAGAGATGCCATGTTTCCTGAGGATTGAGCCAAGTGGGAGTAGATAGAGAGAAAATAAAAGAGGGCCAAGCACAGAGCCCTGCGGGACCCCATAAGAGAGGGGAGCCGTGGAGGACACAGAGTCAGCCAGGCTGACACAGAATGTTCGATGTGACAGGACCTAAACCATTCTAATGCAGTGCCACTGATGCCCACCTACTGCTCCAAGCGAGCGATCAGGATTTCATGGTCCACTGTATCAAATGCTGCAGTCAAATCTAAAAGTACAAGGACAACACAGTGACCAGAGTCAGTAGCTAAAAAGATGTCATTAAAAACTCTTAAAAGCGCAGATTCGGTGCTGTGCAAGGTTTTAAACCAGATTGGAAAATCTCAAGAATATTTTGTTCATTTAAAAAATCCATGAGCTGGGAATAGACCATTTTTTTCCAAGATTTTAGAAAGGAAGGGCAGTTTAGAAATAGGCCTGAAATTTGCCAAAACAGTAGGATCCAGCCCGGGTTTTTTTTAACAAGGGTTGCACAACGGCATGTTTAAAATTAACAGGAACCACTCCAGAAGTCAGACTGCTGTTAATAACTGTGATAAAAGATGGGCCAACAGTCTGAAAAGCCTCCTTAAAAAGTCGGGGCGGGACAGTGTCACCTGGGGAACCTGAGGGCTTCAAATGATCAACAATCTCCTGCACAAAGGGCAGGGTCACTGGCCTAAACGTGTCCAGACCAGCAGAGCAGGGGACATACATTGAAGGGTCAATGGCAGGAGGGTAAAATAAGTGCTCTGGTAGAGGTGACTTTATCAATGAAGAAGTTGAGAAAGTCTTTACACACAGCCGGGGATGCCTCAACTCCAACAGTCTGTGGTGCATTCAGAGCAGAGTTGATAACTTTAAATAGAACACGATATATATACCACGCTATCACACTACTATACTACCACACTACCACACTAATACACTACCACACTTCCACACTACCACACTATATACTACCACACTATATACTATCACACTACTATACTACCACACTACCACACTAATACACTACCACACTTCCACACTACCACACTATATACTACCACACTATATACTATCACACTACTATACTACCACACTACCACACTAATACACTACCACACTTCCACACTACCACACTATATACTACCACACTATATACTATCACACTACTATACTACCACACTACCACACTAATACACTACCACACTTCCACACTACCACACTATATACTACCACACTATATACTATCACACTACTATACTACCACACTATCACACTAATACACTACCACACTTCCACACTACCACACTAATACACTACCACACTACCACACTACCACACTACCACACTATATACTACCACACTAATACACTACCACACTTCCACACTACCACACTATATACTACCACACTATATACTATCACACTACTATACTACCACACTACCACACTAATACACTACCACACTTCCACACTACCACACTATATACTACCACACTACCACACTACCACACTATATACTACCACACTATATACTACCACACTATATACTACCACACTATATACTACCACACTATATACTATCACACTACTATACTACCACACTACCACACTAATACACTACCACACTTCCACACTACCACACTAATACACTACCACACTACCACACTACCACACTATATACTACCACACTATATACTACCACACTATATACTATCACACTACTATACTACCACACTACCACACTACCACACTATATACTACCACACTATATACTATCACACTACTATACTACCACACTACCACACTACCACACTATATACTACCACACTATATACTACCACACTATATACTACCACACTATATACTACCACACTATATACTATCACACTACTATACTACCACACTACCACACTAATACACTACCACACTTCCACACTACCACACTAATACACTACCACACTACCACACTACCACACTATATACTACCACACTATATACTACCACACTATATACTATCACACTACTATACTACCACACTACCACACTACCACACTATATACTACCACACTATATACTATCACACTACTATACTACCACACTACTATACTACCACACTACCACACTATATACTACCACACTATATACTATCACACTACTATACTACCACACTACCACACTTCCACACTATATACTACCACACTACCACACTATATACTACCACACTACCACACTACTATACTACCACACTACTTACCACACTACTATACTTCCACACTACCACACTACTATACTTCCACACTACTGTTATCACTGTCGGTCATCTTCTCTCTGTCTCCTCTGTCCTTTCCTCTCTGTCTTCTGCCCTCTCTTCAAACTTCAAAGTCAGAATTCCAACATGGCGGCGACCGAGACCGGTCCCGCTGATACAGCTCAGCCAATCATTTTCTCTCTTGGGTCCAAATCCACTCTCTTGTCCCTAACCCAGGGTCTGAAGCGTATCGAGGGCCGCCATCTCATTATTGTCTTTTAAGATGGGGATTTAAGATAAGATATTAAGATATTCCTTTATTGTCCCACATGGGGAAATTTCATTGGTGCAACGCAGGTAGATACAGAGGTAGATACAGAAGAACAGATCACTTATAGAAAAACACTTTCAGTAGAAGATCTCCTACAAATAAAAACTCCCATAGACAAATAAATAAATAAATACCATTGCATGTGATCACGACAGTAATTGCACATGAATATGTGTCACGACAGCACATAGATTGCACATGAATTTCACAGTAATTGCACAGTAATTGCACATATGACAGAATTGCACATCAGTATTGGGTTAGGTCAGTATTGCGAGTGTTCAGTACTAACAGTTTTTGTTATAAAGTCTGACAGCAGCAGGAAGGAAAGACCTACGGAACCTTTCCTTCACACATCGAGGGTGGATCAGTCTCTCACTGATTTGGGCCGCCATATTAGAGCCAATTCTGACCTCTGTGTTCTAGCTCTGACCTCTGTGTGCTAGCTCTGACCATGTGCTTCCCTGTGTGCCCTCAGTCGTTCTGGTCCAGCTCCCTGATGCATTCCGGGCCCTCAGCTCTGGAGCAGCTCCTCCTTCAGCAGCAGAAGCAGAAGCAGCAGCGCACTCGCGGCACCATGAACCCTCCGCACTGAGCGCCCGCAGCCCACAGCCGAGGCACAGGCTTATCACTGTCATGTCCACAGGAGGGAGCACTCTGTGGGCATCCAACCACACCAGGCTGGCTTCAGACGAGAACCAGCTCAAGGCCAATTGAAAGGGAGGAGACAGTCCCTAAGAATCGTCCCAGGAGGAGTGGCCCGTCCTGGGTTCACAGGCGGCTGCTCCATAGTTGGAAGAGTGGAGGATTTTTAAACATGCTGGAAGGAATTTCTGCAAGTTACCTTAGAAAATTTTGGACTGATATTCCAAAATAAGGCAACATAAAGAGGGTTATGGGTATAATACCACATTAAGATTGTATAATACTTTTAGCCAAGTTTTTTCTCTTCTTGTATCAAACTATTAAGTTCTCGTAGCATTGAGAATGGACTCGAGCAGTAAAGCAGAAAAAAACTAAAGGCTTCTTCCATCTTAGCAGATTAAGACGTAGGAACTGAATGAGGAGAACGTTCAAGCTGAGAGTGGACCCACAAAGAAGGCTAATGAGGCTAGCTAACCTCAACTGCATCTCCTGGCATAAGACGGATGGAAAGAATCGTATTGTTCAAATGTGGGTTCCACAATATCAGACATTTTTATGGAAAAATCCAACGGTACAATTTTATTCTGAACAGATTTTTGGCTCTAAAAGGACTCCTGCGCAGACTGGGACAGCAGAAATCTAGTCGTTTTTTTGTAAAATAGTTGGGGGGGGGGGGGGGGGGGGGGGGGGAACAAATCTAGTTTTGAAATGCTTCAGTTTGCGTACAGGTCGACACGGCGACGCCAGCTCACGTGAGACGAGAATGTAGCATGCGCAGACCGGCGAAGACCAGAAGAACCAGCAGCAGTGGGCCTGAGCGACGGTCCGTGTGTCTGATCTGGAAGGTCACAAACAAGACAATGCTCCAGTCCAATGAAGACGCACACCGGAGCGTCAGCAGGTGAAGACAAACCTGGAGGATAATTTGTTTTGTATATTCACAAGAAAGCTCAGAAGAATGATCGCCATGTATATTCAAATCTACACGCGTTTAAACCTATGTAACCCTTACTAAACGGACTCTGACCTTTAGGATCTTTAAGTGGATTTAAACTGGTGTTGAAAGGGTGAGGTCATGTAAACAGTACAGAAACCAGCCCCAAGTGTCTAAACATTCTTAAACAGCAATAAGCTTCGAGTTATTGCTTTGCCGCTCACACTAGATTTATAGAGATGACGTGTCTGCATAGCTTCCCCCGTACGCTTTCTTAGCACTTGGTCCTCCGGAAACGGGACGCGATAGAAGGTCGAGTGGAAGATCGTGCGTAGGTTATGCAGATGACATCACAACGTTCAACATTTTAGCAGCCAGTGGTGAAATTGTATGAGAGTCATGAAATCTTGTCTTGTAGGAGCTCAAAACGCATCTACGAGCTGCGACGGTCTAGAGGCAAATCTAAAAATCTACAACTCTGCGTAATGTTGTGTCGACCGCTGACGGCTAAAAGAATAAAGTCAAGTGAAGAGCAGAAAAGAAACGACGTCACATTTCTCACCGACACAGACTTAGGGACAGAGTTGAACCGATTCACTTTCTCTCCTTTCGCTCCTTAAATAACGTGTTTGTGCATCTGTGTGTCGAGGAACTAAATTGTTGAGAGAGTTGAAGTGTCCTTTATCTCCCCCTGGCCGTTAGCAATCGAGCTAACCAAGCTCTGCACAGTCGTAGCAACAACAGAGGCTTTATTGTATGAAGTTAATTTGAGTGAGACAAAATTCCACTGACAAATATGAGCAAAGGGACATTTTGTCAGCCGTGCGGCTCAAAGTTCTGCCACCGAGTCGGAACGTCGAGGGCACGATCCGAGCGAAAACGAGGATCAGTGCGCGGCCTCGCTCGGTTGCGTTCACGTGGAAATGCTCTCGGATGGAGCGCAGGTCCGAATTCTCTGGTAGGATTTTTTAACTGTCGGATTGCGGATGTTTGAACAAAAACTGACACAACGTCTCCGGTCAGCATAAAGTGTGGACATTCTGAGGCGTTCGAAGACGGTTGAAAAAGGCACGAAAACGATGTGGAGAATATGTGCATCCGATCCCTTTACGTCTTTAAAAATCCCTGAGTCATTTGGATCTGTGCCGGTTTCAAATTCAGATTCTAGAACACCGTGAACGCAACCTGTTGTCATTCTATATTTTCTGTAATATTTAGCAAGCCGGCGACTCCATCTCGGCAGCGTCGGGAGAGCCGCGCCCATTTGTATAGTGTCCTTGTGTATTTACCGAGCATCTTAAGTCTGCCGTTTGTACTATTTCAATTGAATGACCGCAGACCATCTTTGTGCTTGTGCTCTTCACTGTACTCTTTGTGTTTGGATCTAATGCTCTTTTGGACCGGCTCTAATGGAGACGCTGGAGGTACGTGTCTGCCCTGTTGCAGACGGGGGGGGCACTTTGTTCTAATGTGTTTTGTGTTTCGTTTCTGTCGCCTCAGCCTTGAATAAAATCTGTCCTGATTCTACGGCAAAGACGTTTTATTTCAATTTCTGTTTACGGTTTACATTCTTGTACCATTTTGACCACCATTTACACCCATTCATTTATTAAAATATCTTTACATTCAGAGGTCTATGAAACACTTCTGTAACAGTGCATCCACCAGCAGGATGTCAAAACCCTCCTTGTAGATTATCGACGTAAGAACAGAGAGGAAATGTATTGGTTTTCCTGATAATGGATGGAAAAAGCCAAATCTTTCAATTAGTTTATTGTTTTTTGGTTATGTGAATATAAAGTAAGTAGGTAACAAGGTTTAAGTAAAAGAAGAAGAAACCACTGGCTGAAGTCCTCGTGCCCCAGGCCTCAGCGGTCTAAACCAGATCTGTTTCAGTGTAAAGCCAGCAGGGGGCGCTCTGCTGTGGAGCTGCTGGTGTGAAAGGCCAGTGTTTTTTCATTACAGAATTATCACTGGTTATGAATGAATACAGAACAACTCATAAATACAAAAAGATATAAAATAACGTCTACAGAAACTGAAACGGTATGTCACGACAGCGAGGTAGCACGAACACTCATACTCTCATCAATGTTTATGGTTTTTAGATTGACTGATTTGGAAATTGTCCCTATATATAATTGAAACTCTTTAAAGAAAGAAACAAATGTTGTTTTTTGAATTGCAAATTTACATTTATGGATAACAAATGTATTGTATATACAATACATTGATGAAAAAGGCCTTTTCTCTTTGTCATTGTATTTAACATAATCAATTATAACATTATCCGGCTGCTCGGAGCTGTGGTCGCAAGGTCTCCGGTGCCTGTCGTGGCGGCAACCCCCGAACCCGGTGGTGGACACCGGAAGTAAGGGATGCCGTCAGACTGAAGAAGGAGGCCTATCAGGCCACTCTAGCTTGTAGGTCTCCGGAGGTCATCGACGGGTATCGGCAGGCCAAGCGAGCCGCGGCCCGTGCTGTCGCAGAGGCAAAAACCCGGGCCTGGGAGGAGTTCGGGGAGGCCATGGAGGAGGACTATCGGTCGGCACCAAAGAAATTCTGGCAAACCGTCCGGCGCCTCAGGAGGGGGAAGCAGTGTCTCACCAACACCGTTTACGGTGCGGGTGGAGACCTGCTGACCTCGACTGGGGATGTCGTCGGACGGTGGAAGGAATACTTTGAGGATCTCCTTAATCCCTCAGTCACGTCTTCCGAAGAGGAAGTAGAGACCGGGGACTCGGTGGCTGGCTCATCCATCACCCAAGCTGAAGTCACTGAGGTTGTTCGCAAACTCCTCGGTGGCAGGGCTCCGGGGGTGGATGGGATCCGCCCTGAGTACCTAAAGTATCTGGATGTTGTAGGACTGTCTTGGTTGACACGTCTCTGCAACATCGCGTGGCGTTCGGGGACCGTGCCTCTGGACTGGCAGACCGGGGTGGTGGTCCCTCTGTTCAAGAAGGGGGACCGGAGGGTGTGTTCCAACTACAGAGGGATCACACTCCTCAGCCTCCCGGGTAAGGTCTATTCCAAGGTACTGGAGAGGAAAATCCGACCGATAGTCGAACCTCGGATTCAGGAGGAGCAGAGTGGTTTTCGTCCCGGTCGTGGAACACTGGACCAGCTCTATACCCTCCATCGGGTGCTCGAGGGCTCATGGGAGTTTGCCCAACCAGTCCACATGTGCTTTGTGGATCTGGAGAAGGCTTTCGACCGTGTCCCTCGGGGTGTCCTTTGGGGGGTGCTCCGGGAGTACGGGGTCCGGGGCCCTTTGCTCAGGGCTGTCCGGTCCCTGTATGACCGGAGCAGGAGCTGTGTTCGCATTGCCGGCAGTAAGTCAGACCTGTTCCCAGTGCATGTTGGACTCCGCCAGGGCTGCCCTTTGTCACCGGTTCTGTTCATAATTTTTATGGACAGAATTTCTAGGCGCAGTCAGGGCTCGTAGGGTTTGGGGACCACAGGATCTCATCTCTGCTGTTTGCAGACAATGTTGTCCTGATGGCTCCATCAAACCCGGACCTGCAACATGCACTGGGACGGTTTGCAGCCGAGTGTGAAGCGGCTGGGATGAGAATCAGCACCTCCAAATCCGAGGCCATGGTTCTCGACCGGAAAAAGGTGGCTTGCCCTCTTCAGGTGGGTGGGGTGTCCTTGCCCCAAGTGGAGGAGTTCAAGTATCTTGGGGTCTTGTTCACGAGTGAGGGAAGGATGGAGCGTGAGATCGACAGGCGGATCGGTGCAGCGGCTGCAGTGATGCAGTCGCTGCATCGGACCGTTGTGGTGAAGAGGGAGCTGAGCCGAAAGGCAAAGCTCTCTATTTACCGGTCGGTCTGCGTTCCTACCCTCACCTATGGTCATGAGCTTTGGGTAGTGACCGAAAGAACAAGATCGCGGATACAAGCGGTCGAAATGAGTTTCCTCCGCCGTGTGGCTGGGCGCTCCCTTAGAGATAAGGTGAGGAGCTCGGCCACACGGGGGGAGCTCGGAGTAGAGCCGCTGCTCCTCCACGTCGAGAGGAGCCAGCTGAGGTGGCTCGGGCATCTGTTTCGGATGCCTCCTGGGCGCCTCCCTCAGGAGGTGTTTCAGGCATGTCCCACGGGAAGAGGCCCCGGGGAAGACCCAGGACACGCTGGAGAGACTATGTCTCTCGGCTGGCCTGGGAACGCCTCGGGATCCCCCCGGAGGAGTTAGAGGAAGTGTCTGGGGAGAAGGAAGTCTGGGAGTCCCTGCTCAGACTGCTGCCCCCGCGACCCGGCCCCGGATAAAGCGGCAGAAGATGGATAGATGGAATTATAACATGTTTTTGTGAATTCCATTACCATAATAATCACAGTGGGAAGAGCAGCCACAGAACGGCCCTCATACAAAGAAGAAAGCATGAAGTGTCTAGGATGTCCAAAATCCAATACAAATAAGTGCATTAAGGTTTTGTTTTTGGTTTACTTTCTGATTGTAACTCAAGACATCACAAAATCCTATTACTGTTACCTAGCAACCAGTATTCCTGACCAAAACTCCTCTAATGTACCCTACAGAAGTTATTGTTTGACCTTTAGTGTTGAATTCATGTTTAAACACTTGGATGAACTCTGAGTCCCCCTAGTGTCAAGTCTTCGCCACTGCAACGCATCGTTCAGCTTTTCTTCGTAAACTGATGTAAAACTCTCAGAAGTGAGAAGAGCTAAAAGAATATTACTCACATATTTGGGAAACTATTACTCAAGAGTAACTGTGGACGCAACATCTAATATATGATTTGAAGTTAATGTAATTGGAAGTGCAAAAGATGAAATAAGGCACAAAATCTGGCTTTTTTAAAGAAACATAAAAAATGAGACAAACGCAGGAAACAAATGTTCAGATGATACAATATTGTCCACATGAAGCTTTTGTCACAGGAACACTTTTACTTTTACTTTAAGTGACTGTTATGTCAATGAAAATATAACTCAAACATAGTAAACATACAGTGTCAAACAATTCTTCCAAAAAGTCAAAATTAGAAAATCACATAAACCATACGCATGTTAAGTATATCTAATCAAAATAATAATATTAATAATGATAATAATAATAGTAGTAATAGTACAAATTATAATAATAATAATAATAGTAATGATAATAGTAGTAATAATGATAATAGTGTAGTCATAATAATTATACAAATAATAAAAATAAATATAGCCGCAAGCGGCAATGATCGGCCCTCGCTACGCCGCCGCCCCGCCGCAAGAGGAGGGGGCGCTAACGTGCCCCAATTGTCCTTTTATTACGCCTACTGCTGAATCTGTGATGCTGTCACATCTTCTCCCCTTTGTTTTACCATCAAAAAGCTATTTTATTTTGAATTCTTGGCAAAATGTGCAGCTTTGCCGCACAGACACCGTGACTCTTTGAATAAAAATGTGGATAACTTTTGATGGTCCACCCCTGAAGATGAGTCTCACCAAATTTCAGGTTAATAGGGCTGACGCCCTAAGAGGAGTTTGTGAAAGTCTAAAGTGTAAACATGTTCTGGCGATTTCCCCATTGGAATAACATGGAAGGTTTCGGTCATCGTTACGGCAACGCCATAACAATTATGACATGACATTAACTTTTTTGATGGGGATTCTAAAATTGAGTTGAGTGTCAAATTTCATATAATTTCGCAAAACTAAACATTTAACCTCCATATAAAATCTGTAGGGGGCGCTGTGGCTCCAAATTAATTTATTTCACTTCAAGTTGGTTTAGGGCAAAGAGTTTAACGACTGATTCTAATTTGACGCAATTCGGACTTTATCTGCGCAAACGGCAGAAATGTTAAATTTGGGAGATTTCTGAAATTCTTGCTACAGTGGGCTAGTTCACTGTACTTGCCAGGGGCGACAGAGAGACCGTGACAGGGTCAATGTAATTTGGATAACTTTTGATGTCCCACTCCTCAGTAGCATTTTCAACAAATTTCAGCTTTTTAGGGCCAACGCCCTGGGAGGAGTTCGTAAAAGTACGACGTTTGGAAAAACTCCGAAGTCATGTTTAGCCATTTTTGAAGCAATATGGCCGACATTTGGTTGGGCGGACGGCGTTGCCGCAGTAATATTTTTTACTTCTCTTGTCACCATCTACCTCTGCGCCAAATTTCATGATTCTACGATCAGATTTTTTTTGGGTCATTTCCCATCTCTCAATGCATTTTTGGTACATTTGGGGGCGCTGACGTGCCAATTTTTTTAATTTTAGAAAAAGGAAATGGCCAGAATGTAGAGAGGCACGATTTTTAGAGGTGTGCTAATTTTTGTGACTTTTCGTCAATGTTCACTGGGTGAAAAATAGGGGGGTTGGTCCCGAGAATAAGAAGAAGAAAGAAAGAAAGAATAATATTCCGATGCAAAAACAACGTTTCCCATTTTTCAAATATCATGAACTATACATTTTCGCTACCTCATGGTCACTGACGGGTACTTTCGTTAATTTTGAGTACTTTGTGTTTTTGGCCCTCTATACAGTAATAATGTTCAATTTTTGCATTACATGCTTATATGCACGGAACATGCAAGAGATGGGGAACGTATTCGTGAGCTACTTAGCGCAAATGAGTGCTTTATATGGGGATGGGCATCTCAATGTAAAGTGCTCGTTTAGTGCGCACTTTTGCGCGGGCTTCGCCCGTTTACAACGGTAATGTTCCATTTTCCCACTACTAATTAGTATGCACGGGGCGTGCATGAGTGGAGGAGTTTGTTAGTGAGTGTTTGGAAGTGGGCGAGCGCTTCGCGCTCGATTTCGTGCGCACTGCGTGCGCATTTCGCAGCCGTGCTTCACACGGCCTTACGAGATTAATAGGCCTCTCGCCAGCTTGTGGCGCTCGGGCCTAATAATAATAATAATAATAGTTAAAGTGTGGGTGAAGTTTCCCCTTAACTCCAGTGCGCGCTCCCGTGTGTCCTGCCGCGCGCTCCCGAGCAGCGCCACTTTCCCACGGACAGAAGCACGAGTAGAGCCCGCTCCCGTCGCACTTTCCCCCGAGCTTCATTTCACCCTTTCCCCGGACTTTAAATGTCCAGCAGCGCTGCAAGGAAGACCACCGTTCTGTAGCGACACTTTATCCCAACTTTCAACCGCTAAAAAGTTGTACAAAAAGAGCGGAAAATGAGTGAGCGCGAGCCCGGTTAGCGACGCAGACTCTGGGCTACTTTTAGCTTCTTAAAGGGACAGCGAGCTCCCGGTCCGGCCCGGCGGAGGTCCGAGCTCCTGTAGCCCGGCAGAGGAGGTCCTGCTGCCCGGGGTCCTAGGTCCGGCCTGGTGGAGTAGGTCCCGGCCCGGGGAACCGCTGACTGTGGCCGCTCGTCATGGAGGTGGACTCGGCGGTGGACCTGGACTCTCTCCGCGGGGACCCGTTATTGGCCCGGCTCCTGGAGGACGCCGTGTGCCAGCAACAAGGATGGCTCCGGGTGCACGGTAGGTGACGGTGACGGTGAGGTGGAGCTCCTGAGGCGGGCGTGTTGTACCGGTCAGGCCCTGGATGTAGGGTCAAGCTCTTGTAGACTCTTTGAAACGCTGTGTGAAATCAGGTTGTCCAGCTTTAGTCCTGCTTGAGCCTGGAAAAGTTCTTGTTTAGACTTGTTCTGGTGAAGTTCTTGTTGTTCTTCAGTCATGATTTAGCTTAAGCCCAGTCCTGAAATAGACCTGTGACTGTTTGCACCCACCTGTTCTGGTCTGGTTCTTCAGCCCTGGTTTAGTCCTGGTTTAGTTCTGGTTTAGTCCTGGTTTAGTCCTGGTTTAGTCCTGGTTTAGTCCTGGTTTAGACCTGGTTTAGACCTGGTTTAGACCTGGTTTAGTCCTGGTTTAGTCCTGGTTTAGTTAGTTCAGAGTCTGTCAACCTTACTCTTCCTCTGTCTTCATCTTATTCTTATGATTTTTAATTGTCAGTATTAGTATAAAAAAAACAGAAGAAATAGAACATGACCTCTAAAAGAAAACTAAGGCTCAACTTGGGTTATCAGTTGTTTGAATTTGATCTATAATACAAGTCCAGTCCTTGTTGGTGCTGTTTGTAATGGCCACGTTCCGCCTCCAGCGTATGTTCCAGAAGAATCCATTCTGTCCATGGCAGGAGTTTCCAGGCCCAAACTCAGACTACAATAACTAACAAAGGAGATTTTGACTAAGTTTGACTGAGACGTGGCTGAAGAGAAGTTGCTGGATTTGGGTATATTTATTATTATTTATTTCTATAGCAAAATACATTTATTCTTATTGGGCGTTCATTTCAGATCTGTTAACGTGACAGGAGACGTCACACTGGCGTTTTTCAGAAAAGTTTACAAATGTAATAATGATTTCTTTTGAGCTTTGTCTTGAACCTTGAACCCCAGAGACAATGACAGTTGTGTAACTCCGGTATCTTTGTACATGTGTAGTTTTCATGTCACACTTTGGCGTACAATATAACACGTATGTATATATATATTTTTAATGGATTTAAAATGGAGATAAACGTGCAATTTTAGTAAATAATATACTTCTCTTTGTTCCAACACCTTTATTGACTGTCTCAGTAACTCATGCTAGATTTTTTTTTTTTACAATCACTTAATTTCAAAACTAAGTGTAATTTATACAGTAATTTTTGTGCTCTATTGAATTACATTTTGTAGGAAGAAAAACATTTATTAAAAAGTCATTCGATGCAAAAAAATTAACATCACGGTACAACGAAATCATATTTTTTTTTTTGTCCTGTTCGGTATTACCTGCTCTGTATTGGAGTTTTTATAGTTCATGAAATCCATTCCAAAATTAATTCCTTCAGCCCTGGTTCAGTCCCTGGTTCAGTCCCTGGTTCAGTCCCTGGTTCAGTCCCTGGTTCAGTCCCTGGTTCAGTCCTGGTTCAGCCCTGGTTTAGTCCCTGGTTTAGTCCCTGGTTCAGTCCCTGGTTCAGCCCTGGTTCAGCCCTGGTTTAGTCCCTGGTTTAGTCCCTGGTTCAGCCCTGGTTCAGCCCTGGTTTAGTCCCTGGTTTAGTCCCTGGTTCAGCCCTGGTTCAGCCCTGGTTTAGTCCCTGGTTTAGTCCCTGGTTTAGTCCCTGGTTTAGTCCCTGGTTCAGTCCTGGTTCAGTCCTGGTTCAGTCCTGGTTTAGTCCTGGTTTAGCCCTGGTTTAGCCCTGGTTTAGCCCTGGTTTAGACTGGTTTAGACTGGTTTAGTCCTGGTTCAGACCTGGTTTAATCCTGGTTTAATCCTGGTTTAATCCTGGTTCAGTCCTGGTTTAGCCCTGGTTTAGCCCTGGTTTAGCCCTGGTTTAGCCCTGGTTTAGACTGGTTTAGACTGGTTTAGTCCTGGTTCAGACCTGGTTTAATCCTGGTTTAATCCTGGTTTAATCCTGGTTCAGTCCTGGTTTAGCCCTGGTTTAGCCCTGGTTTAGCCCTGGTTTAGCCCTGGTTTAGTCCTGGTTTAGTCCTGGTTTAGTCCTGGTTTAGTCCTGGTTTAGTCCTGGTTTAGTCCTGGTTTAGACCTGGTTTAATCCTGGTTTAGTCCTGGTTTAGACCTGGTTTAGTCCTGGTTTAATCCTGGTTCAGCCCTGGTTCAGCCCTGGTTTAGTCCCTGGTTTAGTCCCTGGTTTAGTCCCTGGTTCAGTCCTGGTTTAGCCCTGGTTTAGACTGGTTTAGCCCTGGTTTAGTCCTGGTTTAGTCCTGGTTTAGTCCTGGTTTAGACCTGGTTTAGTCCTGGTTTAATCCTGGTTTAGTCCTGGTTTAGCCCCTGTTTAGCCCTGGTTTAGCCTCAGTTTAGCCCTGTTTTTTTGCGGGCCGAGGTGAAGGTCAGGCTCCAGCTGCTGTGTGGAAACCTGAGCTGAGCGCTGAAGACTGGAGCTCTTCTGCTTCATCGTGACATGTTTGGCGCCTGTTGTTGTCCAGCCCTCGACACTGTTCAGATTCCTTTTTAAAATCCTACGTCAACATTCAAATAAAACCTTTCCAAACTGAAGGAACGGTCGCTGTGGCTGCTAAAATCAGCCACGTCCAGATATCGGTGACTGTCCGATCTTGAAACTGTAGCTGCTGCTGTCCAGTCCGTGCGCTCATGGGTTCACATTTGACCACATACATTTCTATCAATCAAAAGGTAGTTGTGGAGAACAGTTAAAGGTTGAATGGACGATTTTTTTGGCCCAAATCTGAGTCTTATTTCCTCGTGGCGTGGACGGCCGATTAGTCCTGCCACGTATCAATCATAAAACGCACCTACCGCTCACCTGCAGCCGCGTGCGGATCGTCCCCACGTTTCCGCGTGTCTAAGCGCATTGATCTATCATAATATAGTTCCCTCCAGTGTATGGGACAAAATGAAGACGGAGAAAGACTGTTCGAGCTGACTCACGGGAGACCAGAGATGCGATGCGATTCGTCAGGCTAACGGTACATACAGACCGCAGACGCCTAAACGCGCCCGACGCAGAATTTGAGCGCGTGTACATTTGAAAGGTTACGCAGTGGACACGCGCTCTCGACGCCCCGGCCACTGTACACAGGCGCGCGTATGGCGCGCTCGAGCTCTCTGCGCACATGCGCAGTAGGGGTGTTGTCGCATGAGCAGTGGAGTTGTTGTCGGTGTGGCCTTTCATTGTGTCATTGTGTAAAATGGCGGATATCGAGAGTGTTGTTTTCACGTATTTGGTTCTCAAAACTCTCACACGGAGGCGCCGGTCTCTGTATTCCACCGTGAATACATGGTACAGCTCCTTTCTCCCACACGGTCACAATCAGTCTTTCGTCTGCCATTGTTGACGAGCAAGGAGGCGCTTCTTGGGGAATTCCTCGGGGAATACCTGAAATGCGAGGGGCAATACGTACGTACGTACGTACGTCACTGGAGCGTCAGCTCTGATTGGCTGCTGCGGCGGCTGCTATGTTTCAGCTGTAGAGACCTCAACATATCTGAACGCGTCGCGTAGCCGCAATGGTCGCCTCGGCCGGCTCATACGCGCGCTCAAAGCGCAGAGAGCGTAAAAAAACGCACCAATCGCGCCACAAAAACGAAGAAATCGCGCGTTTATCATAGACTTTGAATGTAAACTGGACGCTTCGGCCGCGGCGGTGTGGAAGCCGCTTAATAAACAAACGCACGTGTGTGTTGTATCTGTCTGCACGGGGGAGTGGCATGTGCACGGGGGAGTGGCATGTGCACGGGGGAGTGGCATGTGCACGGGGGAGTGGCATGTGCACGGGGGAGTGGCATGTGCACGGGGGAGTGGCATGTGCACGGGGGAGTGGCATGTGCACGGGGGAGTGGCATGTGCACGGGGGAGTGGCATGTGCACGGGGGAGTGGCATGCGCACTTTCGCCTGCGTTCTCAAATCGCCGAAAAATCGTCCATTGCGCCTTTAATACTCAAAATTTACACAACTTCAAGATAGTTTTCAGATATATAAATCCATGTGATCCCAACTAGAATGTCCACGTGTCGCCCAGAAAAGTGACAAATGAATGATCCTTTAATCAAGTTTGATTAATTTGTTTATTTAGTCTTTTTGCTTGTAGTATTCAATATTCTAAAAGTTGTATAAGTTGTAATTCGGGCTGTGTGATATTGACAAAGATGAATATGTATAGTTTTGTATCCTGATAATGATATTCAGGCGATATTATGTCAGTCCAACAGAAATGTGTCTCAAAACGTATTACTTTAGGTTGAATTATCAGACAAATGAAGTGAAATTTTGTAAAAAATATCACCTTATATTCTTATCTGAACTTTAACTTTTTGTAGCATTTTATTATTTTTATATTTTCCTCTAAATGATCTATTCCACATTAAAACATTCACGCACATGTACATTTTGATGAGTTGTCCAGCTCCAGCCGTGACACACTGACACGTCACATTTACTGCTGCCGTGTGTCATGTGGAGTCAGACTCAGTTCTGACTCACTCCAGTGTCCGGTCTCTGCTCTGCCCCGGACCTCAGCACTGGACTCATGTTTTCCTCTGCTGTGCCCCTCACACTGAGCCGCTGCTTGTGTCCTGCTCAGACCCAGGTGTCAGGGTCAAACTGTTGCCCTCAGATGGCCTTGGGTCAGAGAACAGAGGCCGGTCTGTAGTGTCTAGGAGCACGTCTGTGACAGTAAAAATGCCAATGGGATGTGATCAAATGGGGATTGCTTTTTCTGCAGATCCTGGTCCTCATACGTCTATGTCTAATATACTTTGAATATGCGTGTCTGAGAGGATATGGATTATAAAATATCAGATGACCCTTAGTACATGCATATTAGCCAACAAATTGAACTTTGTTACGTTCTGGTTTCCTAAAAGAGCTGAACCTGGTGTTTTTTCATGTGAGAAAGTCAAATCCGTCTCCCCAGCACAGATGTATCGTAAAAGCAGCTCTTCGCTTCAGAATGAGACCGTTGTGTGCCGTCTGCCTCCAACTATAGAGCTTTTTATTCTCTGAAACAACTGTTAGCATGCTAGTTGTTGGTTGCCGTGGTGACCTTGGCTCTGACCCACAGGTATCTGCAGATGTTGAAGGCCTTTGGAAATGCTTGCTCATTATGATGTGTTCTTTGTTTTAAATTGTGTTATTTAGCATCAACGACCTCATGATTGTGGTTAATTAACAAGCAAGTGTCATGATTATTAGAGTAATCCCTCATTCGTCCAGGAGCGTTCCATTGTAGAAAAAGATTCAGTTCTATTTATCTTGTTTTGTCTGTTCAGAATCATTATTGGTTATTACATCTTTTTTTTTTTAATTGATTTATCTTAAATTAACTTAATTAAATCCCATTTTCATCTTTTAAAGCAAGTTGGCTTTTTTTTACCTACAGCAGCTGGAATGTTGTTGTTTGAAAGCAGTAGAAACATTTAGTGAGATGTTCAGAACGGCTAAACCAGCCGTCATTTTATGTGTTTGTTATATTGCACTGGTTTGTTTTAACGGCAATTATAAAAAAAAAAAAAGATGCAGATCTGGACTCTGTTTTTAAGAAAACTAAATGTTTCAACACTCACCCGAGAGTCATTCTCAATCTGCGAATCAAGACCGGAAACTTGGGTATTTATGCTACTCTGGGTGGGCCCTGCCCACCGGGCGGGACCTCCTGCCCACCGGGCGGGACCTCCTAATAAAGGGTGTTTTTGGTTTAGCTAAAAACTAACCCTCTTTGTTTGCTATCACACCAGCCTCTTCGTTTACCATCAGCCCTTGAATGGGCCATCAGCCTCCGATTGTTACCTGGCTTACTCTCTTCTCCCTGAGTAACTGATTAGCATCCAAATGCCCTGGGCGTCGACCTCTCCAGGGATTCCAAATTCCATTATTCCTCTTTCAAACCATCTTTTCTCCTGCTCAGAATTTTCACCTCACGGTCTTTGATATTCTGCTCTTTAAAATGGGCTTGATAACGGTGATGATGATGGGCTTTTGTTCTTATTGGCCGCTTTTGCCTGGTGATCAAAAGTAGATCGTCAAACAAACTCCATGACTGAATTTAGAAGGTGCCAGTCTTCAAAATGAGGCGTGGCAGTATAGAATATGTTTGGAGTGCTGCAGTTTGAAATTAATTAGTTCTGTTCACGTTTTTATGAATGGGTCCGGTTTAGATTTAGATTTTAGATGTATTGTAGGGACAATTTATTTTGATTAACATTCAATGGAAAGGCTAATTCTGGCTACTTTCCATCTGTCGTCCCTGGCAACACACGTCCAGTACAAATGACAAGCTTCCAGTTAAACTCTTCAGATTCAGTGGCTACAGACCTGGTTCCTCTTGAGCCAACACTTGAGCTTTGTCTTAAAGGCGCAATGGACAATTTTTTCAGCGATTTGAGAACTCAGGCGGAAGTGCACATGCCACTCCCCCGTGCACATGCCACTCCCCCGTGCACATGCCACTCCCCCGTGCACATGCCACTCCCCCGTGCACATGCCACTCCCCCGTGCGCATGCCACTCCCCCGTGCGCATGCCACTCCCCCGTGCGCATGCCACTCCCCCGTGCGCATGCCACTCCCCCGTGCGCATGCCACTCCCCCGTGCGCATGCCACTCCCCCGTGCGCATGCCACTCCCCCGTGCGGACTGATACAACACACGTGCGTTTGTTTATTAGTGCGATGGATCGCATCACATCTCTCGTCTCCCGTAGATTTCCGTCTTCTGAGTCAGCTCGAACAGTCTATCTCCGTCTTCATTTTGTCCTGTACACTGAGGGAACTATATTATGATAGATCAATGAGCTTAGACACGCGGAAACGTGGGGAGGAGCCACACGCGGCTGCAGGTGAGCGATAGGTGCGTTTTATGATTGATACGTGGCAGGACTAATCGGCAGTCCACGCCACGAGGAAATAAGACTCAAATTTGGGCCAAAAAATCGTCCATTCCACCTTTTAAGTGTGTTTAATGTCAGACTGAGAGCAGCTGATGCCTTTGACTGACAGACTGTGACTGAAGGCTGCGTCTCAGAGGAACTGCAGCGTCTCTGCTTCCACATCGGAATTGACACTTTAATGAATTGAAAAAGGTAAAAATTATACATTTTGTCAAATTGTCAAAACTTAGTTATATTTCTAAGTATCGGGCAATGATGATATGAATAAGTCTTTTTAAGCTCTTTTGTATTACAATTCAATTGGTTTTAAGATAACTTGGTTTGTCATTGACCAATTTGTAATGCAATATTCAGTGTGTGAAAAAAACATACAGTAAAGAAGTATTTCAGCAGCATTTTCTGGCTATAATGAGTGGATCTAGTTTATTTAAAATGACAAATATATAAGGCCAAATAAAATAAATAGTGTGTTTCCGGTAACATTGAAAAAAAAATTCAGGTATGTCGCAAAATGAGAGTACGCGCTGTATTGACACTGAAACACGGGCACGGAGGGAGCGGTGAGGACGGCGGGGGGAGCGGTGAGGACGGCGGGGGGAGCGCTGAGGACGGCGGGGGGAGCGCTGAGGACGGCGGGGTGAGCGCTGAGGACGGCGGGGTGAGCGCTGAGGACGGCGGGGTGAGCGCTGAGGACGGCGGGGTGAGCGCTGAGGACGGCGGGGTGAGCGCTGAGGACGGCGGGGGGAGCGCTGAGGACGGCGGGGGGAGCGCTGAGGACGGCGGGGGGAGCGCTGAGGACGGCGGGGGGGAGCGCTGAGGACTGCGGGGGGAGCGCTGAGGACGGCGGGGGGGAGCGCTGAGGACGGCGGGGGGGAGCGCTGAGGACGGCGGGGGGGAGCGCTGAGGACGGCGGGGGGGAGCGCTGAGGACGGCGGGGGGGAGCGCTGAGGACGGCGGGGGGGAGCGCTGAGGACGGCGGGGGGGAGCGCTGAGGACGGCGGGGGGAGCGCTGAGGACGGCGGGGGGAGCGGCCCTCAGATCCTCAGATCCGTGGTGGTCATTAGTTTCATGATTTGTTCTGTTATTAAACTCATGGATCCATAGTTTTACGCCTGCAGCTGGTTGATGGCATCTCAGCTCGTTCACATCACCTACACATGCTGATTGGTCTAGACGGTCACCGCTTTGACCAATCAGCGCGAGCTGGGCTAGAGAGTAGCCGAAGCTAACAGCTTAAATGGGTTTCAAAGACAACTGAAGAATCTTAAAATTCGAAAAAAATTGCCGCTATAGCCGACATTCTTGAAAGCTCTAGGTCCCTGTCAGCTGAACACGAGCAGTGGGGGTGGTTGGGACATGCTGCGGCTAGCCATTCCCTATCCGGATATTATGATAGATCCATGGGCGGGACAGACGCACCGCGTCGCCCGCAGCCAGGTTTTCACGCACACATGGATGCGCCCATAGGTAAAACGAAACCACAGCTTTTGGATTCGCTCTCACAATTTGACATTCTCGAAACGTACGACCAGTAAATATGTGATAAAATAATTAAGGTCGGGTTTTCTTTATTTTGAAATTCAAGTCAGTCGGGTTACCTGAAAACACAACTTTTCTCACACTCATTGACAACGGCACATGACATGTTACCTGCCCATACGTGCACCGCACTTGTGACACAGCATTGTGTAATGTGTGCTGGATTAGTTTTGAGGTGGGACGTCCTGAGCCTGCTGGTTCCACCTGGGCCCTGTGGGAGCATCACTTGTCCAGTGAACTAACTAAAGAACCCCGGGCCTCGTCTCCAGATCTGGAGCTGTTTGTTCTGCAGGAAATCCTGTGAGAAGCTTTTCTTCCTGCCACATCTGCCCCATTGTTCTGAGTCTGGAGCCCAGAGCCGCAGAAGAGGCTGAGGAGAGCTGTGTTTAGATACCATGTGTGTGTGTTCAGATACCATGTGTGTGTGTGTTTAGATACCATGTGTGTGTGTTTAGATACCATGTGTGTGTGTTTAGATACCATGTGTGTGTGTTTAGATACCATGTGTGTGTGTTTAGATGCCGTGTGTGTTTAGATGCCGTGTGTGTTTAGATGCCGTGTGTGTTTAGATGCCGTGTGTGTTTAGATGCCGTGTGTGTTTAGATGCTGTGTGTTTAGATACCATGTGTGTGTTCAGATACCATGTGTGTGTTCAGATACCATGTGTGTGTGTTCAGATACCATGTGTGTGTGTTCAGATACCATGTGTGTGTGTTTAGATACCATGTGTGTGTGTTTAGATACCATGTGTGTGTGTTCAGATACCATGTGTGTGTGTGTGTGTGTGTGTGTTTAGATACCGTGTGTGTGTGTGTGTGTTTAGATACCATGTGTGTGTGTGTGTGTTTAGATACCATGTGTGTGTGTGTGTGTGTTTAGATACCATGTGTGTGTGTGTGTGTTTAGATACCATGTGTGTGTGTGTTTAGATACCATGTGTGTGTGTGTGTTTAGATACCATGTGTGTGTGTTTAGATACCATGTGTGTGTGCTTAGATACCATGTGTGTGTGCTTAGATACCATGTGTGTGTGCTTAGATACCATGTGTGTGTGCTTGGATACCGTGTGTGTGTTTGGATACCGTGTGTGTACTTAGATACCATGTGTGTACTTAGATACCATGTGTGTGTGTGTTTAGATACCATGTGTGTTCAGATACCATGTGTGTGTGTTCAGATACCGTGTGTGTGTGTTTAGATACCATGTGTGTGTGTTTAGATACCATGTGTGTGTGTTTAGATACCATGTGTGTGTGTGTGTTTAGATACCGTGTGTGTGTGTGTGTGTTTAGATGCCGTGTGTGTGTGTTTAGATACCATGTGTGTGTGTTTAGATACCATGTGTGTGTGTTTAGATACCATGTGTGTGTGTGTGTGTGTGTTTAGATACCATGTGTGTGTGTTCAGATACCATGTGTGTGTTCAGATACCATGTTCAGATACCATGTGTGTGTTTAGACACCATGTGTGTGTTTAGATACCATGTGTGTGTTTAGATACCATCTGTGTGTCTGACACTCGGACCTGCAGTGTGGGGGCGCCCCAGGGCACTGTCCTCGCGCCCTTTCTCTTCACCCTTTACACTGCAGACTTCAGACATGACACGGACAGCTGTGTCCTGCAGAAGTTCTCTGACGACTCTGCCATCATCGGACTCATCACGGACGACGATGATGCGGAGTACAGAGGACTGGCGCAGGACTTTGTGGACTGGTGTCAGCGGAACCACCTCCTCATCAACGCGGGGAAGACCAAGGAGATGGTGGTGGATTTCCGCAGACGCCACCCCACTGCCCCCTCACCAGTGAACATCCAGGGACGGGACATTGAGAGAGTGACTCATACAAGGACCTGGGTGTTCATCTGAACCACAAACTGGACTGGACTCATAACACGGACGCACTGTACAGGAAGAGCCAGAGTCGGCTCTACCTCCTGAGGAGACTCAGGTCTTTTGGAGTGACAGGGCCACTCCTGAAAACCTTCTCTGACTCTGTGGTGGCATCAGCCCTCCTGTACGGTGTGGCCTTGCTGGAGCAGCAGCATCACAGAGAGGGAGAGGAAGAAGCTGGACAGAGTCATCAAGAAGTCCAGCTCCGTCCTGGGCTGTGCTCTGGACTCGGTGCAGGAGGTGGGGGACAGGAGGGTCCTGACTAGATTCACATTTATGCTGGACCATGAGTGTCACCCCCTGCAGGACACTCTCTCCGCTCTGGAGAGCAGCTTCAGTGAGAGACTGATCCACCCTCGATGTGCGAAGGAAAGGTTCCGTAGGTCTTTCCTTCCTGCTGCTGTCAGACTTTATAACAAAAACTGTTAGTACTGAACACTCGCAATACTGACCTAACCATGTGCAATTCTGTCATATGTGCAATTGCTGTTGGAATTCATGTGCAATTCATGTGCAACCTATGTGCTGTCGTGACACATATTCATGTGCAATTACTGTCGTGATCACATGCAATGGTATTTATGTATTTATTTATTTATTTGTCTATGGGAGTTTTTATTTATTTATAGGAGATCTTCTACTGAAAGTGTTTTTCAGACTTCCTATAAGTGATCTGTTCTTCTGTATCTACCTCTGTATCTACCTGCGTTGCACCAATGAAATTTCCCCATGTGGGACAATAAAGGAATATCTTATCTTATCTTATCTTATACCATGTTCAGATACCATGTTCAGATACCATGTTCAGATACCATGTGTGTTCAGATACCATGTGTGTGTTCAGATACCATGTGTTTAGATACCATGTGTGTGTTTAGATACCATGTGTGTGTTTAGATACCATGTGTGTGTTTAGATACCATGTGTGTGTGTATAGACACCATGTGTGTGTTCAGATACCATGTTCAGATACCATGTTTAGATACCATGTGTGTGTTTAGATACCATGTGTGTGTTTAGATACCATGTGTGTGTTCAGATACCATGTTCAGATACCATGTGTGTGTTCAGATACCATATGTGTGTTTAGACACCATGTAAAACACACCATGTGTGTGTTCAGATACCATGTGTGTGTTTAGACACCATGTGTGTGTTTAGACACCATGTGTGTGTTCAGATACCATGTGTGTGTTCAGATACCATGTGTGTGTTCAGATACCATGTGTGTGTTTAGTGTCTAAATGATTTCAGCATTATAATATTATAATACTGCCTTCACCCATGAGCTAAAACTGTACACATTTTCATTACATTCAAAAAATGTTAATACAATTGAGTATCATGATATCACTGGTAATACATTTAAATCACTATGTCTTTATGTTTATTTATCATTTCCATGATTCCATAAAGTTTTGCGTAGCCAATATTCAAATTTCTTGATGGTGGAAAGGCTTATACACCATGTAATAGTGTGTTTAGGCTTATACACATGTAATAGTATGTTTAGACTTATACACCATGTAATAGTATGTTTAGACTTATACACCATGTAATAGTGTGTTTAGACTTATACACCATGTAATAGTATGTTTAGACTTATACACCATGTAATAGTGTGTTTAGACTTATACACCATGTAATAGTGTGTTTAGGCTTATACACCATGTAATAGTGTGTTTAGACTTATACACCATGTAATAGTGTGTTTAGGCTTATACACATGTAATAGTGTGTTTAGACTTATACACATGTAATAGTGTGTTTAGACTTATACACCATGTAATAGTGTGTTTAGGCTTATACACATGTAATAGTGTGTTTAGGCTTATACACCATGTAATAGTGTGTTTAGACTTATACACCATGTAATAGTGTGTTTAGACTTATACACCATGTAATAGTATGTTTAGACTTATACACCATGTAATAGTATGTTTAGACTTATACACCATGTAATAGTATGTTTAGACTTATACACCATGTAATAGTATGTTTAGACTTATACACCATGTAATAGTGTGTTTAGACTTATACACCATGTAATAGTGTGTTTAGACTTATACACCATGTAATAGTGTGTTTAGACTTATACACCATGTAATAGTGTGTTTAGACTTATACACCATGTAATAGTGTGTTTAGACTTATACACCATGTAATAGTGTGTTTAGACTTATACACCATGTAATAGTGTGTTTAGACTTATACACCATGTAATAGTGTGTTTAGACTTATACACCATGTAATAGTGTGTTTAGGCTTATACACCATGTAATAGTATGTTTATGGTGCATGTATCTTTGAAAATAATGAAGGTACGTTAAACCATTCTTGGAGGAAAATGCCCCTCATATGGGGGAAAATGTTACCCCATATGAGGCATATTTACCATCCCTTAAAACAATTCTGGTGCGAGCACTGGAAATGCATTATCAATCAAATAAAAGTTGAAATGTGGTGACTGAAGAATATTGACTAAGAATGTGTATTATTGATGAAAATCTGTAATTGTTGATTTTAATTTAATAATGCCCCTTAAGGGCTTTTCTTTTTTCAATAGTATAAAACACTGAACAGTAAACTCAAAAATGAAACGAGACCAGAAAGAACATGGATCAAAATGAAAACATCACAGAAAGCACAGGAACCCCTGGCACAACATTACTCAATATTTTCCATGGAGCTTCATATTCTGGGTCACACCAGCACAGCAACACAAACCCCAACCACCTTTTTTGATCATTGTAGAGTTTTGACCAGATAATACTTTTTCTTCTTTGCCACAGACACATCTAGAGATAGTTTTATTCCACTCATCAAACAGCCGGTTGGGGATGGACATTGTCGAAATCTGGGCCAAACATTCATTTTAATAGTTTCAGCAGGCTCAAGATCCACCTTTTATGTTGAGCTTTTGAATATGGTAATATTTGTTTCTTAATTTGTATTTATGTATGTTATTTATTCCACCCACTTATTTTAGGCTCATGTATTTATGTCCTAGCTATTATATTTCCACCCAAAGTATTATTTAGAATTTACCTATACATTTTGGGTTTACTTATTTTAGTAAATGTATCAATTTTAGGATCTCCAGTGTTTCCTCTGAGGAAACGCTATACCAGGAGTGTTAGTCAGCTGCGGCTGCTGGGCCCTGGCTTGTGGGCCCCTGGCCTGTGGGCCCCTGGTGGAGGTTTGGTGCTTCTGTCCCATCTCTCCTCTGGGCCCTGTGGATGGTGCTTCCTCAATTGGTTTATCTGTACTCGGTCTCATGTATTTTTGTGTGTGGTTTGGTTGTGCCAGGCGGTCCTTGGATGGGATGTGAGAATGTTTTAAAGCCATTAGTGGTGCAATCTATGTAAGAAAATTGCTTTATGAGTAAAGTTTGATTAAATCCTTTGACTTCAACTTAAATATGGGAAAAGATTATCTTTTGATGGCCTTTTCAGGCCTTGCTTTATAGAGGAAAAAGGAGAATATAGTTTTTCTTTAAAATTGTTGTCAAATCACACACCTAAATATTAGAGAGGTTCTGTTTGCCATCTATGGGAGAAAGAATTTGTTTTTTAATATGCAGTTTACATCTAGACATTGGACCAATATTATGAAGGAAACCGTTTTGGTTTGGTCAAAAACAATAAAATGTCTGTAGCAGGCAATCCCAAAAATAGTAATAAAGGCTAATCTAAATCGCTAATATAATCACAATTGCAATACTTGTCAGAAATATCTCAAATAGGTATTTTTTCCAAATTCTTCAGCTGTAAATCCGTGTTACAATTGTTCTCAAAAGTAATATTTCCTTTCAACTTAGTTATCTTGTATCAGAGTTGCGCTCCAGTTCAAAGCATCTCTTGTCTAAAGCTGGCCTCTGTCCATAAGCCTCTGACACGGGCCTCTGCCCTCTGGCTCTCTGCCCTCTGACCTCTGACCCTGGTTATTCTTGGCCCATGCAGAGGAAGCGAGCTTGTGTTCTGTGCTGAAGGCCTCCTCGCTCCTGTCTATGAGGAAATGAAAAGAATTCCGCCGGAGTGTGACGTCCAAACCTCAGCTGACCCCCACAGTCTGGCTCCCACGCCTCCTGCGTTTAGTACAAATATTAAAGGTGCACTATGCAACCTTTCTGGTGTAAGGTCCACCACGTTTAATGCCACGGTATGGCAGTAGGTTTAGTTTAGTTCATTTAGTTGGGAAATATCAGTTCAGAGGACTGTAAACGATGCAATCCATAAAAAGAACAATGAAAGATACAATAGAGTGGAGCTCAAAAGGAGAAGGGAGAAGTTCAATGACCTTGTGAGGGCCCACTCCTCATGCGCACATCCGCGTGTGATTAACACACATTCACCCTCTCACAAGACATTTTATCGGAGTGCTTATGGGTGTACGCTTGTGACAGATGCACAAGTGTGTGCTGTGATCATTTATATTTGTACAAGAAGATAAAAATCAATGAATGTTTTTTCGTTTATGGACGTACAAAAAATGTTCATTTATAGATGTACAAAAAATATACTTTTGTTTTCAATTAACATTTGAGTTGAATAAAAGCAAGTTGAAGTTCAATTCATTCTGTGGAATATTCCAGACAAGGCAATAACATCTCCATGGAGACAAGAAGGTGGTGGACCTTCTGCCAGAAACGTACCAGAGTGCACCGTTAAATCCTCCTAGCCTTGACATTGCTGTTCTACAGCGCTGCACTAGCCTGGATAAACTGCACACTAGCTCCAGGAGCCAGGAGCAGAACTGTCAGGACCACCAATAGTTACAACCAATTGTGTTAATACAATGTTTGTGTTTTCCCCTATTTTAAACGCATGAAATTTGGAAATCAGTCTGAATGTAATTTTTTCCATTGTGCGAATATCCAATATAATGGCGGATCCAGTCCCTGATTGTCGGTGCAATTTGAGTCATACATTTTTTAGTGAGGGCCTCTTTTTCTGCTGCCAGGAGTATGCTCCAGAGGTAACCATTTATTGTGTCCATGGCATGTGTTCTAAGGCCCAAATATATAGTTCAGAAATCCAGTCTGTAGCACTTTATTGATTTCAGTTCAATACCTGACAGGCCGGTCCCAGAAAACATGTTTTTCCTCTTGGCACCACAGTTTCTCCAGCAGTTGGAATTTCCTTGTGAATAATGTGCACTTTGACATGGTGTTATGAAAAACGTGTCACACTTTTCCAACAGAATTCTCCCCAAACATGTGATTTTGTGGTCCTCCTCTGAGATGTACTGGTGCATACATTTTCCCATTCTTCGTAGGTCAAAATAAAGTTACCCTCTCTTTACCATAAAAAACAAAATGTAATTAGTAGAGTGGCGACCCATATTGTTAATACTTTTATATAATATAGATATTATTCCCCTTGAAAGTTCAGATTTATAAGCCTTAACAAATATTTCAGAAGGTTATAATGGTTGTTGCTTTGTTTAATTTCTTGGTTAGGCTGCTCCAAATAAATTCTGTTTGCTGTAACCCGAGCCAACATTTTTCAAGTGGGTCGGACGGTAGGCAAATTCTTATTTTTTTTTACTTTGAAGGCAAAAAGAAAAATCCAAATTTTGCCATTTTTTGACTCTGAGTGACCACCAGGGGTCAGGCTTCAACGGTCCAGGGGTCAGGCTTCAACGGTCCAGGGGTCGGGCTTCAACGGTCCAGGGGTCGGGCTTCAACGGTCCAGGGGTCGGGCTTCAACGGTCCAGGGGTCGGGCTTCAACGGTCCAGGGGTCGGGCTTCAACGGTCCAGGGGTCGGGCTTCAACGGTCCAGGGGTCGGGCTTCAACAGTCCAGGGGTCGGGCTTCAACAGTCCAGGGGTCGGGCTTCAACAGTCCAGGGGTCGGGCTTCAACAGTCCAGGGGTCAGGCTTCAACAGTCCAGGGGTCAGGCTTCAACAGTCCAGGGGTCAGGCTTCAACAGTCCAGGGGTCAGGCTTCAACAGTCCAGAGGTCAGGCTTCAACAGTCAATGACGGAAAACGTCTCGATCAACCCGATCGGGAGACTAAATCTCAAGATTTTAAGATATTTCAATCGACCTTTTGTACGCCGCTATCCTTTATTTTGGTAGCAAAGGCGAGCGAGGGGAACATGCGGGGGACACGGGTGCGGCCATGTTTGTTGTGATGACGCTGCTGGGCGTTTTTCAATCCCAGAATGCATTGCGTAAGTCAAATTTAAATCAAGTCACACCGTTATAGAGCGTGACATGTACTATGGACACTTCAGTGGCGCCGACAGAGACAAACCAACTTGTATAAGGCAATATAACGACTCTCATGCGCGTTCTGTTTTCTTACAGACGCATGTGGAGGACTGAATATGAAGTCGCACATGTGTTGCGCAGTGCGTTATCAGTCCTATGGGATGTAAGATAGGTTTACTAACGTGATAAAAATATTCGACATTGCGGTTTAGGAAAGACCGGTCGGTGAGTCGGCGAAATAATTGAAAAATAAAAGATTTTGACGTTTTTTCAACAAAATGCTGATATTTTTTTTTTTCAGTCGGCTAGTTTCATACCGGGTCGGTTGGGTTACGGCAAACAGACATATTATTTTGCTCAGCCTTATAATAATTCTGTATTTGTATATACCAAAGACGTTTTCATGTACAGAATGGACAGCTAAAGTCAGATGCCAAAAACAAATAAATCACGTAACAATCATCACTCTCTTCAAAACAACAGAAATGTCTTATTATGTGAGCATTACTTAAATTCACATATTCAATATGGTAGTTCTACCTCTTGTTGCAGTTCAGTTCTGTGTTTTGCATTTTTCTGAGGAGCACTACTGCCTCTGCTGGTGTTTTGAGCATGTTTTTACCTTCAAAAGAACAGCTGGGAACTAAAAAGCCATGTCTCAGTTGTCTCTTCTTGAATTCCTCATAGATTTTGTGAAATGTTTCTCATTGTTGACAAACCTCGTAGGGAATATCTTGGGTGAAGAACATTTATTTGCCTTTGTACTGGAGCTCTTTCATTTTTTAGTTTTGTGGCCTTCATGATGTGCTCCTTCACATGATGGTTTAGGGATCAGTATCTGGCCTCGTGATTTGTCAGCTTATTATCATGCTTCGTGTTCTTTTTATAGCGACCAGAGGGACCGTAACTTAAGTCCCAGAAACAAGCTCCTGGAAAACCTTCTTGTGAAAGCCTTAAGTGTTGTCCCCTTCCTTTCCCTACGGGACTCCCTTGAGTCTGAGATTGTTTCTGCATGTTCTCTATAGTTTTGTTCTCTACCTCAGCTTTCAGCTCCTGTAGCTCATCCATAATGTGTGAGATATGCTGCTCTGCCTCAGCGAAGCACCTTCATGGCTCCTATATCGGCTTTGCGTTGTGGGTGAGAATGAGATTTTAAAGGCAAACATCTGCAGCAGGGCAACTACCCAGTCCACGTTATAGTTATTTCTGATGTTCATGAAACTTTAGTTTCACTCTGAGACATCATGTTTGTATGAGGCACTTGCACGCTCTCTGGTGCCGCAATTGTGTATTACAAGGAAATGTAAAGAGAAAAGGCAAATGGCGCGTTTTAATTTACCTCTCCAAATATTTTCTCTCTAAACCATGGACACCCCTAACTGCTACAGAAAAATATCGCAATGAATAATGATATGAAAACTACTTTATTCAATAATACAACAGGATAATCCCTGTATATTTGAAAATACAGTATCATTAAAAGGCAAAAACAAACCCATATATTAACCTATCTCTCATTTGAAACCAACCACACTATTTGACGCATTCACTTGAAGGAAAGAGGCGTTTCCACCTACAGCCGCCTCAGTCTGAGTGAAACCACAGCCTGTGATGGTGCTCACACCTGATTGGACGACGCACATCAACTCCACTTCCTCTAAAATGAACTACTCACTCAGTTCAAAAGCGGAACCAACCAAAAAACCTGGTCCAAACTAGATCTAAACCAAGAGTAACTCTAAGCCCGGGTGTGAGTTTGTGGACTGGTCTTAAGAGGACCACACCTGGGTCTGTCTGTAGCAGCATGGCCGCCAGCACGGGCAAAGAGCCCTTCTTCAGGCGCCTGTTCAGACCGAGCCAGGAGCGGAGAGTGAGACCAGGGTTTGTCCGGTCCATTTCTGAGCCGGTCAGCCACACACTGGAGAGGAACAATGCTTCTGTCTGCAGCGTGAGAAGTCTTCAGGCGCAGGAGAACAGCTCTGGTAGGACACAGTTCACACATGTTCACATTTCACTCAAAAAGTCTAATAAATCCCGGCTAAACTTCACACAGCTTTCCTCTACAAACGTTTTTGTGATTGACATGCGATGGGTGCTGGTCAGAGGTTAATAACACAGATAAATGTAGTAGCTGTTAATTCATCTTTTTTTGGAATAAATGGAAGCGTTTCGGCGCAGGGCTTTTGACTCCACATGGTGTGTCAGTGTGGATTTGAGAGCAGTTCATATTTTGCAGCAACTCATTTTATATTTTTGTTAATATACTTCTAACTTCTACTATCTGTTGTTTGTTCAGTTAATCTGGTTTACACATGGTCTGCACCATGAGGCTGAACATTTAGTTTAAAATATGCCCGAGTTGTGATCTGCTGTTAAGCTTTCATTTGAATGATCAAGGATTTATTGTTGAGGTTTTCAAATGTGCTGTAATGACTTCAGCACTGACTCTTCTTCTACTGTTTCATTCATATTCCTGTAGTTTGAATTAGGCCTGGGCGATATAGTGACAAAAATCAAAGGCAAAGTTTTTTTGTAGAGCACAATTCATAGTGCTTCACACAACAGGAAAAAGCGGCATTAAAATCACAAAGACATGACAGAAATCACAGTTTTAGACATAAAAGAAAAGAGTGCAAAGAAAAGTCATATGCACAGCTAAACAAAAGTGTTTTAGCTTAGATTTGAACATTGTCAAAGTCGAACCTGTCTCACATCTTCATGAAGAATGTTCCAGATTTAAGCTGTATAAAACTGAAGCACAGATTCTCCATGTTTAGTCCTGACTCTGGCACCAGCAAGAGGCCGGTCCATGTTTAGTCCTGACTCTGGCACCAGCAGGAGGCCGGTCCATGCTTAGTCCTGACTCTGGTACCAGCAGGAGGCCGGTCCATGTTTAGTCCTGACTCTGGGCACCAGCAGGAGGCCGGTCCATGTTTAGTCCTGACTCTGGCACCAGCAGGAGGCCGGTCCATGTTTAGTCCTGACTCTGGCACCAGCATGAGGCCGGTCCATGTTTAGTCCTGACTCTGGCACCAGCAGGAGCCCGGTCCATGTTTAGTCCTGACTCTGGGCACCAGCAGGAGGCCGGTCCATGTTTAGTCCTGACTCTGGCACCAGCAGGAGGCCGGTCCATGTTTAGTCCTGACTCTGGGCACCAGCAGGAGGCCGGTCCATGTTTAGTCCTGACTCTGGCACCAGCAGGAGCCCGGTCCATGTTTAGTCCTGACTCTGGGCACCAGCAGGAGGCCGGTCCATGTTTAGTCCTGACTCTGGGCACCAGCAGGAGCCCGGTCCATGTTTAGTCCTGACTCTGGGCACCAGCAGGAGGTGACCGCTAACACTTTCTCTTTGTTTCTGTGGGACAAAGATGATGATTTCAGTCTTATCTGAGTTCAGCTGGAGAAAGTTGTTTTGCATCCACAAACTGATCTGTTGGATGCAGTGACAGAGTGAATCCACTGGTCCATATTCACCTGCGACAGTGAAACATAGATCTGAGTGTCGTCTGCATAAATGTGATAGGACACATTTTCACTGCGTATCAGCTGACCTAACAGCAGCATGTAGAGGTTGAACAGAAGGGGACCCAGGACTGACCCTTGGGGCACTCCACAGGTCAGGGGCATGTGGTCTGAGACACAGTTACCAACAAAGCACTTCCTGTCTTCCAGATAGGACCTTAACCAGTTTAGGGCAGTGCCAGTGATGCCCACCCAGTCCTCTAGTCTCTGTAAGAGGATCCCATGATCGACAGTGTCAAAAGCAGCACTCAGATCTAACAGAATTAAGACTCAGGCTTTGCCCGTGTCAGTGTTCAGGCGGATGTCATTTGTCACCTTGACAACAGCAGTCTCAGTACTGTAATGAGCTCTAAAACTTGACTGAAAAACATCAAATAAGTTGTTTATTAAGAGGAATTCTGTGAGCTGTTGGTAAACAACCTTTTCAAGGACTTTGCCCCAAAATGTCAGATTAGAGATGGGCCGGTCATGACTCAGGACTGCAGCGTCAAGACTGCTCTTCTTTAATCAAATAGTGACAATCTGGTATTTTTGTCATTTCGTCATATCATAATTCACCATTTCTCAGTTTAATGCAGCTGTCAGCTCAAACACAGACACTTTTCTTCTGTTGGTTGGCTTCTGTTATATGGAAAAAGCAGATTACTTTATCAGTTTGATGCAAAAAATAGACTTGAATATATATTGGAATAAAACATACCAAAATATGCAGCCTTACTGTGAGTGTTTGCATCTCCACAGACCGGACTCACTTCAAGTCCATGTTTTTAATGGCAACATCAGTTGCCAAGCAAACTTTGCCTAGAGGAGGATCCTACTTCTGCTTATAAAACGTATCAAGTAACAAGTATAGTTTTAACTGCGTTTCCATGGAATCAAGCAGGTGAATTTCACCTGCAGAACATTCTGTATGGATGCTTTAAAGTAAATGATACAGAGTCGACATGAATTGTGATCAAATCAAAATTGTTATTGATTTGTTTTTTCAAAGTAAATTGTTATCATCATGTCCTGTGCTCTGTTGCAGATGTCCGGGGCCCCCCTGCTCACCGCTTCTCCTGTGGTCAGAGCTCAGACTGCGTGTGGGAGAGGAGGTTCTGCATCCTGACCGACAGCCAGCTCCTGCTCCTCACCAGGGACCAGGAGGTTGGTAGCACCAGACCTTTGTTACATAAACTAGTATCAAACTCCTTCTCATGTGACGAGGCGCTGACACTGATCCATTAGATGCAGTCAGCACTAGAGGGTCAGGGCGTGGTCTGGTGTGGATGAAAGCTCTTGAGTCTGACTGGAGGCTGTTGACATGGTGTTTCCCCAGAACAGTCCCATGAGCAACAATAACATGGTTTGCCTTTTCTTAGCCTTACAAATGTTTAAGTGACTCATGTGTGTTGTCCCAGGTTCCAGGAGAGACCCCCCCAGACCCAGTGAAAGGCCGCAGCCTACGTCGCACTGTCAGTGTCCCGTCTGAGGGCCACTTCCCTGAGCTGCAGGCAGAGGGCGTACTAAGTAAGAACCACTATAAGAACCTGACCTAAAGAATCTAATCTTATGCAAAACACACACACACACACACACACACACACACACGGATCATAATGGACCATCTGTGTAAAGCCTGGTGAGTAGATGTGAATAATGTGATGTCTCCTGTAAGATAAGCTGATGCCGCCACATGCAGCTCTGCTTTCACAACCTGGCTGTAGTGAGCGAGCGCAGGTGTACACATCCTGACAAGCACCTCCACTGCACTGCACCTCCACTGAACTGCACCTCCACTGAACTGCACCGCCACTGCTCGCCACTGCACCTCCACAGCACGCCACTGCACCGCCACAGCACCGCCACTGCACCGCCACTGCACACCACTGAACTGCACCGCCACTGCACACACTGAACTGCACCTCCACAGCACGCCACTGCACCTCCACTGCACCCCCACTACACCGCCACAGCACCGCCACTGCACACCACTGAACTGCACCTCCACTGAACCGCCACTGCACCGCCACTGCACACCACTGAACTGCACCTCCACTGCACCGCCACTGCACCTCCACTGCACCTCCACTGCACCTCCACTGCACCGCCACTGCACCGCCACTGAACCTCCACTGCACACCACTGAACTGCACCTCCACTGCACCGCCACTGCATGCCACTGCACCTCCACTGCACCTCCACTGAACCTCCACTGAACCTCCACTGAACCTCCACTGCACCGCCACTGCACCGCCACTGCACCTCCACTGCACCTCCACTGCACCTCCACTGAACCCCCACTGCACCCCCACTGCACCCCCACTGCACCTCCACTGCACCTCCACTGCACAGAATGACAGATCAGGTCTATTTTCTTCAACTGCGGAGTCCGGCCTGATGGAGCTCCAGAGTTCAGAACGCACCAAACCGGAAAGAGATTTGAGATTTGCAAAGGAAACACGCTCTGCACAGACTTGATCTTGATCACATTACTTCATTCATGCTTTTCTATTTGAACTCAGAAGGCTGTAGGTCATTGAAAGGCCGACATGAGAAACTTTTGTTGGACTCCGTCTTGTGGAGAACAAACCTACTGTATGTAAATAGATGATGTGAGCTCAATTGTGAGTCAAGCACAGGGATTAACTGCACTTCTGCTTTCAAATAATAATTCATTATTTTGGTCTTAAGTGAGAACTTCTATTTCAGAAACTCATGCTCTTTGAGTTCCTCTCCAGCTCCTCTGGGCTCCGCAGCCCTGAAGAGACAAAACACATCAGTAGTTGAGGGTCTACACTCGTGTGGCCCACACACACACACACATGGACTGAAATCTGCTCTTTTGAAGAACTGTTATTTTAGTGGATGTAACTGAGTGGACTTTACTGCCCTTCTCTGCTAAAATATAAGTTCTGTCTATTTTATTCAGGGAAGGAATATTTTTAAAAGTTTGTCATTTACCTGCACATTTGAAAACAACGCTGCTTTACGTTGCCCAGTAAAAACAGCATAAGGCTTTTCGGGGAGGAAAAGATACTGTAAGAGACTATTGTGCACATTTTGAAAACACAATGACATTAGAGTCATAGTAGTTCCTCATTATACACTGCCTGAGTATGTTATTGGAAAAGTTACTTTAGGTTATGGGAAGGACATGGAAAAATCATGGAAACCATTAAACCTTGATTTGTAATAAGATTGTGTTAAATCAGAGGTTTGTGCAGTCGCACTAAAGCACCAGCAGGTGGAGCTGCTGCACTGTTATTACCTTTTCAAAACGGGAGTCAAGGTTTTTGAAAATCTGTACATATTTTTTGTAAAAATGTAAATATTCCAAAATAGTATATGAAAGTGAATCGCCAACATTTCTCATTTCAAGTAATTTCATGTCAATATGTGGTCATTTGAATATGAGCCAGAAGTGGAAAAAGTATGGAATATTTGTACTGAAGTAAGATTAGTTACATTTTTATTATTTATTAATTTTTATTACATTAATTGACTAATTGTGACTGGAAAATAATTGATTTTATTTTAAGTGTAATCCTTCTTTGGACTATGCAGACTCTTTTATAACAAAGACTGTGGCGTTAATAAAACCAAAAGTCTAAAAAGGATAGTACATTTCTGATTTTCATCAATATTAAACTTTATTTGGAAATATTCTCTATCTAGAAGTCGTCAGTCACCATAGTTCCACCTTTGTAATATTTGAAGTCTCTATGTGCAACAGTTACACTCTATTCATAAAAAAATAATAATCACCGACTGGTCTTTAGTTGCAGCCTTAATTTATATGATTAGAATTTTACCCAATGACTTGTAAAAGTACAAATCCAACCATCAACTCAGAGTACAAATACCTCTGATTGGTAAATGCTGGTAGTTTCTTCCCAGTATGATCCTCATGTGGAGCTCGTGCGTGTGTGCTACACGTGCGCCGGGGGCCAGACGCGGACCGGGCGCGGACACGCTGCGCGCTGGTGACGCGCTCGTGCGGTTCTAGTGTTTGTAATGTTTGTTGTGACGCTCGCGCGGACGCGGAAGTGGAAGTGTAACCGGGCGTGCGCTGTTGTGTCAGTGTGTGCTGGACATGTCCCGCGAGAGGACACATGGACTTTTCAGGTGAGTTGTCCCCCAGAATCAAGGTGGTGTACTGTGTTTGTGTACTTTGTGTACTGCGTGTGTGTGTTTGTGTACTGCGTGTGTCGGTGTGGGAGGGGTCTGCGCGTGTGTCGTGTGGGAGGGGTCTGCGCGTGTGTCGTTTGGGAGGGGTCTGCGCGTGTGTCGTGTGGGAGGGGTTTGCGCTCGCGCGTGTGTCGTGTGGGAGGGGTCGTGTGGGAGGGGTCTGCGCTCGCGCGTGTGTCGTGTGGGAGGGGTCGTGTGGGAGGGGTTTGCGCTCGCGCGTGTGTCGTGTGGGAGGGGTCGTGTGGGAGGGGTCTGCGCTCGCGTGTGTGTCGTGTGGGAGGGGTCGTGTGGGAGGGGTCTGCGCTCGCGTGTGTGTCGTGTGGGAGGGGTCTGCGCTCGTGCGTGTGTTTAAACCATGGATGTATTATATTATCGGTTTAAACCTCTGCCAAAGTCTTTGAAATCATAACAAGCAATGACACTTCATGATCACGGTCAAAGCGGCGCTCTGTGAACAGATCACGTGACTTTAGACGGTCTTAGTTTAGATATTTAATCTGCACATGTTGAATAAATGGCGCGTCTAACGTTTGTGTGTTTAACACTGTAAAACACTCTTGAGCAATGATAAAGCCTGTCACGTATTTGTATGAACTGTGCTCTACAAATAAACTTTGATTTACTGATCCTAAATCAGATTATGATTTAAATAGATTAAATAGGTCTTAGTTCTAATACAAAAACAACAACAAAACGTACAGTGAACGTAAAAAGAATCAAAGTGTAAGAACCTCAGGTGTCTCACTCAGGTCTGAGCTCAGGGACAATCATCTAAGAATACTGACCTGGATCCAATCTGTGCCACTGCTATTTCTACTCCTCTGTCCCAAATAATGTCCACTCACCAGACCTAGGACGGGGACAGAGAGAGGGACAGAGAGCGTCCAGTCCAGAGGACAGAGAGCGTCCAGTCCAGAGGACAGACGGTGGGACAGAGAACAGACGGTGGGACAGAGGACAGACAGAGGGTGGACGGTGGAACAGAGGGCACGGACAGAGGGCACAGACAGTGGGACAGTGGTACAGTGGTACAGAGGGCACAGACAGTGGTACAGAGGGCACAGACAGTGGTACAGTGGTACAGAGGGCACAGACAGTGGTACAGAGGGCACAGACAGTGGTACAGTGGTACAGAGGGCACAGACAGTGGTACAGTGGTACAGAGGGCACAGACAGTGGTATAGTGGTACAGAGGGCACAGACAGTGGTACAGTGGGCACAGACAGAGGGCACAGACAGAGGGCACAGACAGTGGGACAGAGGTACAGAGGGCACAGACAGAGGTACAGAGGGCACAGACAGTGGGACAGAAGTACAGAGGGCACAGACAGTGGTACAGAGGGCACAGACAGTGGTACAGAGGGCACAGACAGTGGTACAGAGGGCACAGACAGTGGTACAGAGGGCACGGACAGTGGTACAGAGGGCACGGACAGTGGGACAGAGGGCACGGACAGTGGGACAGAGGGCACAGACAGAGGTACAGAGGGAGGGCACAGACAGTGGGACAGAGGGAGGGCACAGACAGTGGGACAGAGGTACAGAGGGCACAGACAGTGGGACAGAGGTACAGAGGGCACAGACAGTGGTACAGAGGGCACAGACAGAGGGCACAGACAGTGGGACAGAGGTACAGAGGGCACAGACAGAGGGCACAGACAGTGGGACAGAGGTACAGAGGGCACAGACAGTGGTACAGAGGGCACGGACAGTGGGACAGAGGTACAGAGGGCACAGACAGTGGTACAGAGGGCACGGACAGTGGTACAGAGGGCACGGACAGTGGGACAGAGGGCACGGACAGTGGGGCAGAGGGCACGGACAGTGGGGCAGAGGGCACAGACTAAGGTGTGGTGAGCCACGTTGCTGTAGTGACTCAGTGCATTCCTGTCTCATTAGTCCGGTCTGGTCCTGGAGGAGGATCTGTGTTTGGCACCGCCTCTTTCATTCACTCACTTCCTGTAAACAAAGGAAGCTCCTCCCACTCCTTCATAATAAGCAGATCATTCCTAAAGTCGGGGCGTGTCGGCATTCCATGAAACAAATCCTGTTGTCTTTGTGACAAAGCATTGGAGACCGCTAGATCTTCATGTCTGTCTGTCATGACTTATCTAGAGAGCAGGACTGTAGATGTTCTGTCAGAGCAGGACTGTGGATGTTCTGTCAGAGCAGGACTGTGGATGTTCTGTCAGAGCAGGACTGTAGATGTTCTGTCAGAGCAGGACTGTAGATGTTCTGTCAGAGCAGGACTGTGGATGTTCTGTCAGAGCAGGACTGTGGATGTTCTGTCAGAGCAGGACTGTGGATGTTCTGTCAGAGCAGGACTGTGGATGTTCTGTCAGAGCAGGACTGTGGATGTTCTGTCAGAGCAGGACTGTGGATGTTCTGTCAGAGCAGGACTGTGGATGTTCTGTCAGAGCAGGACTGTAGATGTTCTGTCAGAGCAGGACTGTGGATGTTCTGTCAGAGCAGGACTGTAGATGTTCTGTCAGAGCAGGACTGTGGATGTTCTGTCAGAGCAGGACTGTAGATGTTCTGTCAGAGCAGGACTGTAGATGTTCTGTCAGAGCAGGACTGTAGATGTTCTGTCAGAGCAGGACTGTGGATGTTCTGTCAGAGCAGGACTGTGGATGTTCTGTCAGAGCAGGACTGTGGATGTTCTGTCAGAGCAGGACTGTAGATGTTCTGTCAGAGCAGGACTGTGGATGTTCTGTCAGAGCAGGACTGTGGATGTTCTGTCAGAGCAGGACTGTGGATGTTCTGTCAGAGCAGGACTGTAGATGTTCTGTCAGAGCAGGACTGTGGATGTTCTGTCAGAGCAGGACTGTGGATGTTCTGTCAGAGCAGGACTGTGGATGTTCTGTCAGAGCAGGACTGTAGATGTTCTGTCAGAGCAGGACTGTGGATGTTCTGTCAGAGCAGGACTGTAGATGTTCTGTCAGAGCAGGACTGTGGATGTTCTGTCAGAGCAGGACTGTAGATGTTCTGTCAGAGCAGGACTGTAGATGTTCTGTCAGAGCAGGACTGTAGATGTTCTGTCAGAGCAGGACTGTAGATGTTCTGTCAGAGCAGGACTGTGGATGTTCTGTCAGAGCAGGACTGTAGATGTTCTGTCAGAGCAGGACTGTGGATGTTCTGTCAGAGCAGGACTGTAGATGTTCTGTCAGAGCAGGACTGTAGATGTTCTGTCAGAGCAGGACTGTGGATGTTCTGTCAGAGCAGGACTGTGGATGTTCTGTCAGAGCAGGACTGTAGATGTTCTGTCAGAGCAGGACTGTGGATGTTCTGTCAGAGCAGGACTGTAGATGTTCTGTCAGAGCAGGACTGTAGATGTTCTGTCAGAGCAGGACTGTAGATGTTCTGTCAGAGCAGGACTGTGGATGTTCTGTCAGAGCAGGACTGTAGATGTTCTGTCAGAGCAGGACTGTAGATGTTCTGTCAGAGCAGGACTGTAGATGTTCTGTCAGAGCAGGACTGTAGATGTTCTGTCAGAGCAGGACTGTAGATGTTCTGTCAGAGCAGGACTGTAGATGTTCTGTCAGAGCAGGACTGTGGATGTTCTGTCAGAGCAGGACTGTGGATGTTCTGTCAGAGCAGGACTGTAGATGTTCTGTCAGAGCAGGACTGTGGATGTTCTGTCAGAGCAGGACTGTGGATGTTCTGTCAGAGCAGGACTGTAGATGTTCTGTCAGAGCAGGACTGTGGATGTTCTGTCAGAGCAGGACTGTAGATGTTCTGTCAGAGCAGGACTGTAGATGTTCTGTCAGAGCAGGACTGTAGATGTTCTGTCAGAGCAGGACTGTGGATGTTCTGTCAGAGCAGGACTGTAGATGTTCTGTCAGAGCAGGACTGTAGATGTTCTGTCAGAGCAGGACTGTAGATGTTCTGTCAGAGCAGGACTGTAGATGTTCTGTCAGAGCAGGACTGTGGATGTTCTGTCAGAGCAGGACTGTGGATGTTCTGTCAGAGCAGGACTGTGGATGTTCTGTCAGAGCAGGACTGTGGATGTTCTATTTATTAATTACTACTATTAGAATTATTTTTTCTTGGGAAATAAAGCTGTCCCACCACCTCAAAACACAGCATGTTCAAAGTTTTTTTCAGAAAAGATAGTTTTTTCTAATTGAATAAAACAACCATAAGCTGTAGAGGTTTTAATGCAAAGACATGAAACTAAACTTCACTGTAAAACTACAGAGGACACGTTAGTGCACTGCCGAGTCGAGTTCTGTTGGAAGAGAAACATGAATTAGAAAGTAATTTCAAGTGCAATATAATAATGCAAAAAGAAAAAAAGATTTCACAACAAAAAAAAAAGTATTTATTTCATTTATTTCTTCTGGATTTGAGTTTTTATCAACCTACATCTTGTGTGAAGACATTTAGCCCAGTTTCCCTGAGTCTAGCCTGTGGTGTGGGTGCAGGGAGGGTGCAGGGAGGGTGCAGGGAGGGGGGTAGTGATGCGGTGCTGCACGGATGCAAGAAGAAGAGGAGCAGGAAGAAGAGGAGCAGGAAGAAGAGGAGAGAGAGGGAGAGTGGCGCGGGGGCTGCTGCGGCTCACTGCGGACACGGAGAAGCACACAGCGGACACATGGCCCACCACTGGCCCCACCACTCGCTCCGGGACAAAGACGCCGCTGTCCAGCACACGCACGCACGCACAGGCAGCCGTGTGATTGGCCCGGCGGACGTGCCATGGGAAACAGCTGTGATCGAGGTAAAAGTGTGCGTCATGTGACCTGCAGCCATCATGGCCGCTCAAACTTTGACAAACGCTGCTCCGGGCTCGGAGTCCACCCCCATCCCACCAGAGAGCACTTCTGTGGGACGTCTCATGGTGTGTTTACTGGACCAAAATGCTCCTCACAGCTCTATATTCTGTTTAACTTGACTTTTTGTCATTTGTTTTTTATTTTTAGCTTCATGCCGTGGTAAATTGTGCATCAAAAACATACCTGGACTTGTGTTTTTAGTTTCAGTCACACATTTAGGTTCAAAACACAAAGACCACAAGCACCTGTGTAATAACTGTATGTTTAGGCTCAGTATGTGGTTACTTCAAATGACTTTTTAAATAATGTTTTATTCAGCTTCTTCTAACTCCTACTCAGCAGTGTGCAATAAAGTACACATTTGATATTGAAGTTAGATTTCTTTGCATTTTCAACAAGACAGAGACACTGAGACAGTTTGATCAAAGTGTTGGTACAAAGAAAAGGAAACACATTTACTAAAACTGCACCTCCTCGATTCCTACTTTACTTACAGTTACTTTGCTGTTAAGTGTCCTGCAATGTGACAGCAGTATTTCCATTCATCTTCTTCTGCTTATCCGGGGTCAGGTCCCGGGGAAAGCAGTCTAAGCAGGGACCCCCAGACTTCCCTCACTCCAGACACTTCCTCCAGCTCCTCCGGGGGAATCTCGAGGTGTTCCCAGGCTACCGAGAGACATAGTCCCTCCAGCATGTCCTGGGTCTTCCCCGGGGCCTCTTCCCGGCGGGACATGCCCAGGAGGCATCCGGAACAGATGCTCAAGCCACCTCAGCTGGAGGAGCAACGGCTCTACTCTGAGCTCCTCACCCTCTCTCTAAAGCCGGTTACAGACCGCAGCGTCCGAAGCGTCTAGTTTACATTCAAAGTCTATGTAAACGCGTCCTGCGTTTTCCGCGGCGCACTTTCTACGTTTTGGCGGAGCAATTCCTGCCTTTTTGTACACTCTTGACGCTTTGAGCGCACGTACGAGGCGTCCAAAGCGGCCAGCGTGACATGTTCAGCTTTGTTCAACTTTCTGCGGCAGATGCGCCGCAGCAGCCAATCAGAGATGGCGCTCCAGTGATGTGCTATGCACGACCCGGAAGACCCAAAACAAACCCCGCAAGATAAAAAAAAAAACTTAAGACGCAGCTCTTTGAGCGAATAATGATATTGACTAAACTCTGCTCTGAAGTATATGCGGGTCCCAGACGGGCCCCGGGGCCCATCGCCTCCGCTTTTGGACTTTGTAAAGTTAATAAACCAAAGCCATGGTCCGCCATTAAACTCCATTTACACCACGAGAAAAGCCACACAGCACAACTCGTCCACTGAGCATGTGCAGGACGACTCGCACTCTGCTGCTGAGTGTATTTTACGGACATGAGTCCGGGGCTTCGAGAACATTGTCTTCAAATGTACAGGCGTCTAACTTCTGCGTCGGGCGTGAATTGGCCGCCGCGGTGTGAACAACGCTCAAGGGAGCACCCAGCCACCCGGCAGAGGAAACTCATTTAGACCCAGGGCATGTTAAAATGGAGAGTTTGCAAAACATGATGTAATGTTTGTGAAAAGCCTTCTTTTGCTTGTTATAGAACTGGTTTGTATTTTGCTTAAAGGGGTGTCACACCACGGGACACCTGCATTCTTTTTGCACATTTGGGTAAATTTTTATTATTTTTGTTCTTTATTAATTATATACGTTAATTTTATTGAATAAAAATTATACTATATATTATGAGATTATCCTGCTTTTTGGGTATTGGGGCCGTTACATAAAGTACTATATAAATATTGTTTAGTGATATTTTTTGTAGCAATATATTGCACTTAAAATATGATTGTGACAGGACTAATAGTTTACAGTGTCATTTAAGCTGCTTCCCTCTCGTAATGTACAGGAAAACATGAAACTTGTTTCATTATGATGCATTAGTTATCAATGTGTAAAAATGCTGTAAAGTATTTACTAAAAAGTATTTATAGGAATATATTAGACACATCATCTTTATAAATACTGTGCAGCCTTTTCATTTTACAAGTTATAAAATGTGAAAAAGCACACACTAAGGCTGGGCGTTGTTGTGTTTGCAGATGTTTGTGCCGACCACTCTCCGAGGAGGCGGAGCATCTCTGGGCTCAGTGACAGGAGCCCCAGCCCAGTGGAGGCCCCCAGCTCCTCCCCGTTCAAAGTCCCGGTCAGTCACACGACACTCATTGACTAGACGTGGTCAAATACAGTTTAAATACAGTACAGGGCAGTTTTTCTCTGCATACATAAAGCTTAAATTGCATGCATTTGCTTAAAATTGCAAAAAACATTATCATAGCCTACATTAAAATTCTGAATAGGCCATTAAAATTCTGAATAGGTTAGCTCGGTAGATACAAGGCGGAGTTTCTGTTGAAACAAACAACTCTTTCTACTTCAGGAAGGCTCCGCCCAATGGGCGGGTCTTACCACAGAACAGTATTAATATCGGAGTTCTCGATCTAAATTCTTTTATTGACAATGACTTGGATGAGAGTCGAAACGTCTATTTTTTCAAACTGAGTCCAGATGACTACAACTGAAGCTTTTTCTACTATCATAGCCTACAGCGGAAAATTGGAGTTTCTGCACTTTTTGTCCCCAAAGCACTTTTTTCAAGGGCCGCAAGTTGAAATGAGTAATAAAGTTTAATAAAACATTTTTCTCTGTCTGTTTCACGCTGTTATGTGATGTTATTGAGGGAGAATTCTGGACATTAGCAGTAAAGTTCTGCTGATGATCATCTGGCCCCTGAACTAGCCCAAAACTAACTCTTCATGGAGATACATTTTGTTGCACTTTTTGTTACCTTTATTTAACCAGGAAGTCCCTACATGAAAGTCAAAAAATGTATTCCATTGACAAGTGATTAAAACCTAATGGAAATGTGATTAAAACTCCAATTAAAAAAAAAAAACTTTTTACGTTTTTCACAACATGAGCCCTTAAGGAGAAATCTAGTTTTTAATTGCAATTTTTGAAAGACTTTAGAAATATCATAACTCTGGACCAGCGATGTCACGAGACATAATTCCAGTCTGTCATTTTGAGAGAAAAGGTCCTAAACGTTTGGCATGGCCTATTTTTATCCGTCAATGTAGTTTTTCTGCGACAGGTAATACATTCAGGGCATCTGGGGCTTTTTCAAGGCAAAAAATGAATCACTCTAGCTATAAGATCATATTTCCTTGTTACAGATTAAAATATGCATTTATTTGTATTTCCTTCCATAAACTCAGTGGTTGCAGCTCAGAAACGGGACTCTTTGAGAGCGCGTTTAACTTTTTTGCGTCTGTTCTGCTGGGGGCCCTCTATCATGCCTCAGCACCCCCGACACGCCCACTCTGTGTTCACGCCCACCCTGTGTTCACGCCCACCCTGTGTTCACGCCCACCCTGTGTTCACGCCCACTCTGTGTTCACGCCCACTCTGTGTTCACTGAGGCCACAATCCTCAATGTTCTGTGTTTTTATGATCCAAACACGCTTTCTGCCTGTTAAGCTGCACATTTATTGTGTCAAAACAGCCGCGCTACAAAAAAACTGAATTCTGGAGAGAGAAAAGTGAAGTGGATGTGCTGGAGCTGTGGAGACGGGGCCGATCAAGGCCAACTGAGTCCAGTTTTAGTTCAGTCTCGGCCCAATACGTTTGAGGAAGGTTCAATTCAGTGCATTATTGGAAGTTCTTCCAAGTTCTGTTGATATCCTATGTTAAAGTAAAGGTTTGATTTTCAAGTGAAACTATTTGAATGGAACCTCTGCTCTGGATTTGGAGGCAGCTGATGTGAAGTCATTATGTGATGACTCGAGGATCGTGGATTTGTCAAACCAGAACGTGCGTCTCACTGATCTTCTCTCTTCATGTTGATTTTCAGGGCTTCTTCAGCCGACGTTTGAAGGGCTCCATCAAGAGAACCAAGAGTCAGACCAAACTGGACCGGAACTCCAGCTTCAGACTGCCCACGGCGCCACCTGCAGAGTTAGACAAGTAATGATTTATAATATCCTCATTCATATCATCATTATCGCATATGTTGAGTGAAAACGTTCACACTGTCAAAAACAACATAAGTGGGATGTCTCTCTGCCAGTTTTACTCACACGTTTGCGTCGTGAGTTCGAATCCCAACAGTTTACTGCATGTCCTCCCTTCTCTCTCATCCCCATTTCACACTGTCCTCTCCTGTTCAATAAAGCCTATGGGCCACGAAATAAAAAAATAAACTTAAAAAATCTCAATTTCTACAGTAAATTCTCAAAAAACAAGGGGCAAGATGCTGTAGGAGATGTCCACTCAGAGAAAGACGAGCAAAGTAAAGGATCCTTCCACATCTAAACAATCCAAGATGACAGATTGTAGAGAGAAGAAATTAATTTATCTGATTAAAGTATTTATCATGGCTCATAAATCAGAACATTCAAGGGGAATAATATCTAAATTACATAATGCATCAATAATCTGGACTGCCTTTCCACTATATGTATCACAAATAAATGGGAAAAAGAAGTTGTTTTGACAAGTGAAGAATGATAAAATGTATATCCCAATGGAGGACCACAAAATGACATTTTTCATAACACCATGTCAAAGTGCTCACTATTCACGAGGAAATGCTGTTGGAGACGTGGTTGCCAGGAAACTATTATATTTTTTGTGGGACTGTCCTGTTGCTCAGAAATATTGACTTATTAAAAGCAGTACAAACTATCTTTGCCACAGGGATTCCACTGGACTTCAGAACCAGCCTTAAAACTCCTGCAATAGACACAACAATCTGATACATTTGGAGCCCACTTTAGGGCATAAACAAAAAAGACAATCAAAGACTGACTGACCTAGTAACATCAGACAAATGGAAAACATGACCTTCAGACTGAATTTGAAAATGAAAATATTTGATATACTTTGGACTAGGTGGAATTTGTATGTCGTCATATTTCAGTCATTTTCATTTAATTTGTTCTTTGCCACCTGTATTTTAGTTTTTTTTTATTTCTACTCTCGTCGTGTTCTTGTTGTTGTGTTTTGTTTAAATACTAAAAATAAAACCAAACTGTTTTGAGCCTGACTATTGCCTTCTCCTCTGTGTGTTCTCAGATGTGGAGGTCTGGTGCGTCTGAAAGAGGAGTGTGTGAGCGCGGCTGGGGCAGTGGAGACCCTGGAGCTGGGGCAGGACCAGGACGTGAGCGTGAAGCCGCTCCACAGCAGCCTGCTGGGACAGGACTACTGCTTTGAGGTAGCACACTCGCACATCTGTCTGTGTGGATCATGTTTGTGTCACTGACACTCTGCTTTAGGTCACATACCCCGGGGGCAGCAAGTGCTTCAGCTGCAGCTCTGCCTCTGAGCGGGACAAGTGGATGGAGAACCTGCGGCGCACCATCCAGCCCAATAAGGTCTGAACACACATGTGCAGCACATGTTTGTCCCAGCAGCGTTCACACTGGAGCAGGGAACAGAGATCAGAATCAGATTCAACTCAATGTCTTTCCCCGTTTAGTTTGAGCCCTTAATAGTGTGTTAACCCTGGATGGGTCCTTATAGACTAGGGATGCACGATAATCATTTCTATGTGTTCGACCAAAGATAACTGATGTAGGAAAACCGATAAAACTTTTTTTTAATCAACCTCATTTTGAGAATAGAGATTTGAATTTTATTGTTATTTTGTTTATTGGTCTAAATGTGCCCAAATCGGGCTGAGCCCAGAAATATAAATCATGACACTTCATAAGTCTATAAAGCAACACCTGCCTGCTTTTAAGTTCAATAATCTAATGTCTATGGCTCACCAGGTTCAGCTTGTTCAGGTGTTTTATTGTTTGTTTTATTGTGTCATAGTCCTTATTCATTCTGCAGGTTTATTTGGGTTTCATTCTTTGAGCATCACAGGGAGAGGATGAACCCTGCAGCACTGACTGTGGCTCCATGACACAGACTGTAACGGCACCGTCTCACCTCCAGAGACAGTGAAAATAGAGAATTAAAGTTAGCAATCAGACAGTGCGCCCTGCATTGGGCTGATAACAACAACACGTGTGTGTTGCACAGACACAGACAAACTCCTCTCACTGCACAGAGCAGGACTGTCATTCTTCTTTGGTTTGATCGAGATCCTCACAAAGACAAACCTGGTTAGTGTCCATGTTAAGCATGTTAAGCATTGATGAGGGGGGGTGAAATCTTTAGAGGACGTGTTAGATTAATGTGAGAAGCCTGTAGTCTCTCCCGTGTCGTGGGGCTGTACAAAGCGTTCAAGAAGCCTGTACATGTAAACTGTTGTCTTTGCCTCTGACTCTGCCTGGGGCTGCAGGGGGCGGAGCTGGGCTCAGTCAGTGGCGTTCTCAGGGAGAGAAAATTATGTATTTTCTGATTATCTGATCAAATTATCGGTGGAAAATGTGTGTGATGTCATAATTTCTCGTTATCGGCTGATATTATGGCGCATCCCACAGTGCATTACCAAACACAACAGGTCTTTGTGCACCACACGGCTAAATAAAAGCATTATAAATGCTGTTTTAATGCACGGCTTAATCCTGATTATGGTAATCAAGAACTTTGTGTTGCTAGTGCTAGTGTCTGCTGCTTACCTTAGCTTGAGCGGTTTAATATGAAATATTTGACATTTGACCCCATAGAGAAAAATGTTTTTTTAACATATCCAACTGTGTGTAGGACAACTGCCGTCGAGAGGACACGAATCTGCGCCTGTGGATCATCGAGGCCAAAGACTTGGCTCCAAAGAAGCGTTACTTTTGTGAGCTGTGCCTGGACGATGTGCTGTATGCACGCACCACCACCAAACCCCGCATGGACAGCCTGTTCTGGGGAGAGTACTTTGAGTTCAGCGGCCTGCCCCCAGTGCACAGCATCACTGTGCACGTGTACCGCGACATGTCCGACAGCAACAAGAAGAGGAAGAAAGACAAGAATAACTATGTGGGGCTGGTGAACATCGCTGTGGGTGGCAATGGAGGCAGGCAGTTCACAGAGAGGTGGTACTCTCTGAGCACGCCCAGTCTGGTCAAAGGCAAAGGTCCTGCCCCCTCAGTCCGCATCAAGTGGCGTTTGCAGACCATCTCCATCCTGCCCATGGAGCAGTATAAGGAGTTTGCAGAGTTTGTCACCAACAATTACTCGTCGCTGTGCTCGGTGCTGGAGCCTGTCATCAGTGTCCGCAACAAGGAGGAGATGGCCTGTGCGCTGGTGCACATCCTGCAGAGCACGGCACGTGCCAAGGTGACACCTCCACACCTCCAAACCAGAGCAGCCTCACGTTTAGAACAGAAAGATGATCTAATCTGTGTGTGCAGGACTTCCTCACTGACCTGGTCATGTCCGAGGTGGACCGCTGTGCTGACCACGATGTGCTAATCTTCAGAGAGAACACTCTAGCCACCAAAGCAATCGAGGAGTACCTCAAGCTGGTGGGACAGAAGTACCTTCACGATGCTTTAGGTGAGATGCAGATGAGCTCCACACTGCAGCCCTAAGTCACTACATACAAATAGTCTCATGTCCTTGTGACAATATTTGCATTGAATAATCCGTCACGTCTTTAGTGCGACCTGTGACCTTTCCTCTTGGAAAATGGGTGTGATGCAATTGATGGAAGGGGTGTATGTGATGATTCGAGCTTTGAACCGGTCGAGGTTTTATTGAGAATCTTTTGTGGTAAACCATATGAAAGGGAATTGCTGTAGTGCAGACAGGAAGTGACGAGGCTGTGCACATGAACGGCAGTGAACTGTGGTGTAAGGGAGAGCTGGAGATGGTGAATGTTGCAGAGGTTATAGTACGCTGAGCGGGTCACTGTGTTGACAGGTTAGGACCACCGAGGATGACACCCAGACTCTTTATCTGATGAGAGGAAGAGATAATGGAGCCGTGAATGGAAATGAAGAAAGACATGATCTTGTTTTGTGTGAATTTGGTGCCTACATGGAGTTTTATTGCTGTTGAGTTTGAGGAAGTTGGAGGTGAACCAGGATTTTTGAACATTATCTTCAAAACAGTTTAGAAGAGAGGGCGGGTGGGAATGTCTGGTTTGAGGAGAAGGTAGATGATGAACAGCAGGAGACCGAGACAGATCGCTGGGGAACAGCTGTGGTGATGAGACTGTACGAGTGCTGCTAACGATGCAAGTCAAACACATTCACAGCGATTTCCAGCACCAATGAAAGCAAATTTGTTTTCAGCTTTCAAATTAAGACGTTTATGCTTCTTAAAAGTGTAGTCTGCATCGAGCTGATGAGCCTTTTCTCCTCGCTGTTGGTGCTTAGTAAGAGGGAACAGGAAGGGGTTTAGAAACGTGTCCTCCTGGTGTTGTCTGAACATTGCTGTGTTCACCAGGCGAATTCATCAAGGCCCTGTACGAGTCGGATGAGAACTGTGAGGTGGACCCCAGTCGCTGTCCCAGCAGCCAGCTGTCTGAGCACCGCAGCAACCTGAAGATGTGCTGTGAGCTAGCCTTCTGCAAGATCATCAACTCATACTGGTACTGGTCCTCTTCTGCACTCAGCTCCGGTCACTGCGAGGCACATTTTCTACATGGTTTTCGAATTTTGACGCTCAGGCTGAAGATAACGTAAAAATGAGACGATAAAAACTATAAGAAATAAATAGCTTTATAAATCCTAGTAATGGTTAAATGTGGACACAGTTGCATAAATCTGCAGCAGGTGAAAGAGTCCATATTCATGCATCATCAACAGGAACATGGACTTGTTATATAATTTCTGATATGAAATGTAGATATCACAGACCTGTTTCTGCTTAAACTCAATATGAGCTCACTATTTTTTATAGTTTAAGCTAGTCTTAGTGACAAATGATTCATGTAGTGTCACATTGGTGTTGACACTGTCACACTGTCACACTGTCTGGCTTCTGATCTGTCCAAGTTTGCACTGGTTTGGATGTTTTCCTCACAGAGCATTATCACATAAGTGTTTTCTTGTTGTTAGCTCCACATTAGCGTCACTTTTAGCACAGCTCTAACGTCCACAAAACCGTCTCCTTTCTTTCTTCCATGTGTTTCCCAAAACCACACGTCTCTTTCCTCGCTCAGACCTCTGCTCGAGTCTAATTTAGTGCACGTCTGCACTTCTCAGCCCTCGACATGATGATGCAGTGTGGAGGGGCGGCTGCTGCAAAGTGGGATTGTGGGACTCGTAGTTCTAGCAATAATGGATGCAGCTTGTGGGCCACATGTTGAACACTAAAGAGAAAATAATAAAGAGATAAGATGGTTCTGCCAGGTTATGGCGAAGTTGCTCATTTCCACCTGCAATTCCTGGACATTTGATGAAGAAATGACGAACATGCCAATAAAATACTATGTACAGATTTCAAGTATGTTACAATCACTCCAGTCATCCATTTAGTAAAACTAACATAGTCTCACTTCAGTGGGTGCTCAGTTACACGCTGCACATCATTTATACACAATATAATGTCATGTGGGAGGGTGTTCCAGAGACTTGCATTTATGGTTTGATAGGAGAATATAAAGAATTTCTATATTTGGAACACAGATGGTTTGTGGTATGAGTATTTTGTTTTTATTTAGACAAAGATACATTCCTGATTTTCCTTTAGGGAAATCATTATTTCAAACCACTTAATCCATTTTAAAGCATGTTAGCCCTAATTTAACACAGAAGAAGTCTGGGTTTAGGTCTGGTGGTACTCTGAAAGCCAATATATATGATAATGGTGTAAAAGTATTGGTGAGAACCACTAGTTTAAGGTCGTGTTCATATGTTGCTCTCTGCACGTGGGTCAGTGTGAACATGCCAGTCACAGTCTGGAGTGCATTAGAAGGGTGCTCCGAGAGTGTTTAAAACTGGTGGTCTCGAGCGGCTCGTCCCGCGCTCTGAAGCGGAGGGTTTACAATGTGAAAGGGCCGACCCAAACGTCACCGCAGTGAGAGCAAAAGCTCTAACCCTAATTTGATCAAAAAGCACTTGAATCCCGTATATATTTGCATGAATTGGTGCTGTAGAGCTGTCTGCTTTCAACTAGTGTTTTTACATTTCAAACTAAGGAAAAGGCTCGATATTCGATAAACATAGATTTTACAATGATCGTAACAAAAATATTTTTTTATGTAATAGATGTATTTTCAGCTCAAAATAGTACTTTCCTAATGTTAACCTGTGATCTTGTATTTGTACGGTTAAAGCTCAAGATCATTCTAAAACTCTTTAGGAAATTCATTTTCATTTATTTTTTTATGTGATTTTGTCAAGAAATCAGACATAAAACAATGTTATTCCTTAACACACAGAGAACACAATTCAACTTATACGATACAGAAACGTCAGACTTTTGTGTAGCATGCATGGGAGAAACCGCCGGGCCGGGTCGCCAAGGCTGTTGTAAGCAGCCTGGCGACCCTCCTTGGTCTCACAATGTTTTTTCTCTTGCAGGTTGGTTTTATTACAAATTATGAAATAGGCGGGTCACATTCTCATTGGTCAGCTTCACATCACTTGCTTTTACAACTGTCTTTCTTCCTTAGAGATGAGAGTGGATAATGTTTACCTAAACTCCCCTGGGGTGCTACACCCCCTCCCTAGGATAAACATTCCTCTGCTCCATCTTTACGATACCTTCACAAATGCAGTTTGTCACACATGCCGTTTTTCTCTTAGACTAATGATGCAGATAATATACAAATATCGTCATATCACTATTATGCAGATAATATACATCACAGAAATATAATCATATATTTACATTTTATCACAGATTTATTTCTGTATCGATACTTATACGAGTTTTAGTATCTATTACCCTCTGATTTTAACAACCCTATTTGCAACTTGCGTCTGACAAGTCAAAATGGATCAATTTAAACCAGCGGCTAAAGCCTCTGTGGCTGAGACAGCACACTGTGTGTGTCCACGCTGCTCTTTCACTTGAAGCCAGTGCAACAAAATATATCTTAAGAACAAAAAGGAAATAATTCCGGTAGTAAAATACAGTTGTTGGGACTGGTTTATGGCATAGGAGCATTAGTATTGAAATGTGGACTGTTAAGCTCCCTCAGAACATGTTTGTATGTCCCCCCCAGCGTGTTCCCGCGGGAGCTGAAGGAGGTCTTTGCTTCATGGCGACAGCAGTGCCTGGCTCGGGGTCACTCGGCTGACATCAGCAAACGTCTGGTCAGCGCGTCGCTCTTCCTGCGCTTCCTCTGCCCGGCCATCATGTCGCCCTCGCTGTTCAACCTGATGCAGGAGTACCCCGACGACCGCACAGCCCGCACCCTCACCCTCATCGCCAAAGTCATCCAGAACCTGGCCAACTTCACCAAGTATGACCACCGACTCCTGCACTCCCATTTTCTGCTTTCTTTTAGAATCAGAATCAGAATAAGCTTTATTTCCATGTCAATTAACAAAATTCACAGACATAGGAACTTGTCCTGGTGATTCATGCAGCACAAACAACAGAACAATGAATAGCTACCAGATATATAAAAAATTAGTAAGTAAAGTTAAAAATAGGCTTGATATGTACATGAATAAAATATGTAGTGCAATACAAAGTGAACAGTGCAGTGAGTGCAAAGTGCTTAGGCAGTGTTCATGAGTCCAACAGCAGAGGGAAAGAAACTGTTCTTCTGACGGGAGGTTCTGGTCCGGATGGACCGTAGCCTCCTGCCTGAGGGGAGTGGCCTCCTGCCTGAGGGGAGTGGCCTCCTGCCTGAGGGGAGTGGCCTCCTGCCTGAGGGGAGTGGCCTCCTGCCTGAGGGGAGTGGCCTCCTGTCTGAGGGGAGTGGCTCAAATGGTCTGTGTCCAGGGTGAGAAGCTGTGATCCGACCTGGATGTCCCAGAGCCCTGGAGACGTACAGGTCCTGCAGATGGGGGAGTTAGTGATGGTGAGGAGGGGGTGGGGGGCTGTGACTTTCCTGAAGTCCACGACCATCTCCACTGTCTTCTGGGTGTACCGCTGCACCAGGACACCAGCCAGTCCACTTTCCTCCTGTAGACAGACTCATCCCGTCCAAGATGAGCCTGATGAGGGTGGTTTCGTCCGCAAACTTAATTAGTTTTATGGAGTCGTGGCTGGAGTTGCAGCAGTTTTTGTACAGGGAGAAGAGCAGGGGGGGAAGTACACAGCCCTGTGGAGCTCCCGTGCTAATAGTCTGAGACATTCTTCCTTAGTCGCACTCACTGCCTATGATCCTTCAGGAAGTCAGTGCTCCCCCTGCAGGTGGAGTCAGTGGGCTCCCCCTGCAGGTGGAGTCAGTGGGCTCCCCCTGCAGGTGGAGTCAGTGCGCTCCCCCTGCAGGTGGAGTCAGTGAGCTCCCCCTGCAGGTGGAGTCAGTGCGCTCCCCCTGCAGGTGGAGTCAGTGCGCTCCCCCTGCAGGTGGAGTCAGTGCGCTCCCCCTGCAGGTGGAGTCAGGCACATTGAGCTGGGAGAGCTTGTCCTGGAGCAGAGCAGGAGGATGGTGTTGAATGCAGAGCTGAAGTCCACAAACAGGTTCCTGGCATAGTCCAGATGCTGCAGGGTGAAGTGCCAGGTTGATGGCGTCGTCTACAGACCTGTTGGCTCTGTAGGCGAAGTGCAGGGGGTCCAGCAGGGGGTCTAGCAGGGGGTCCAGCAGGGGGAAAACAACGAGCACCAAAACGCAGAGGCAGCCTTCAGCTGCACCATCTTGGATCTTGGAATCATAGCCACAATAGACGCTGCAGGTGAACAGGAAAAACATCTGCACTTTAAAACTTCTACTAAAGTTTACCTTACCTGTATATGTAAGATTTGTCATCATATAATGTTTTTATAAATTTCATGTGTAAAAAAAATACCAAAATTGCACATATTTTGGTAACATAGATTGAACAGAGACTCTGAGGGAGAGTCTCTGTTCAATCTGTTTTACATTTCTTACTTAATTTTGCCGACATATTAAATGTAAAAAGATGAAAGTTTTGAATAATCTTATTACAGTAGTTTTTATATGAACCAAATCTTAATTGAACTTTTGCATCATGTTTTGGAGTTAAACTTGTAATTTAGGTTAAAATGAAGCATTTATTTCCTTCCCTCAAACCCGGCTCTACTCAACAGTAGATGGTCGATAGTGTAATAAAGCTTCTTCAGTAACGAGCGCTGGCCTGTGTTGGTCAGGTTTGGGAACAAGGAGGAGTACATGGCCTTCATGAACGACTTCCTGGAGCACGAGTGGGCGGGGATGATGCGTTTCCTGTCGGAGATCTCAAACCCGGAGAGCCTGTCGTCCATGCCGGGCTTCGAGGGCTACATGGACCTGGGCCGAGAGCTGTCTGTGCTGCACGCGTTGCTCTGGGAGGTGGTCTCACAACTCGACAAGGTACTGGGCACAACAAGTGCTTTGCTCAAGGGCTAGAGGCAGAATGTACTCTGAGGGAGACTCTGAGGGGGAGAGACTCTGAGGGGGGAGAGACTCTGGGGGGGGAGTGACTCTGGGGGAGAGAGACTTTGAGGGGGAGAGACTCTGAGGGGAGATACACATTCTCTCTGTCACGTCCCCAGTTGTAACACTTTAAATTTGCACTTCTCATTCCCCGACTTTTGCACTTTAACCCCACCTTCCAGACTAAACCCCGCCCTCACAATGCTAAGCCCCACCCCCCTCACATGCTGAAGCATGATTTCATTTGTATGAAAAGGATTCGGCATGAAATTAGGGCTGCAACTACTAATCAAGACAAGGCCATGAAAACTGACGGATTATTATTTGGACACAGATTCTAAACACACAGAAAATAATGTTACTAGTCTTTGCTATGAAAGGTCTTCATCTAAATGTCAGGAAAGAATTAAAAAATGTCATACACAATTTGTAATTGTCTCAAGAAGTTTTCACTTGCCATATTTCAGAATTTATTACACATTTATTTGTAGGATAGAAAAATGTTTTTGACTAGTTGACTTATAGAATAGTTAGTTGCAGCCCTAACACAAAGTGAATATTGCATGTGCTTCCTTTTTTAACACAGACGCTAATATTTGTTTGACTTCATTTTCTCTTCCGTGCTGTCTGGCTGCGTCCTGACGCTCTTCCACCCACATCTTTTTTGTTAAAATGTGTTCCGTGAACCTGACACGGCGTCCTCAGGGTGACAACTCCTTCCTGCAGGCCACAGTGGCAAAGCTGGGGCCCCTGCCGAGGATCCTGGGGGACATCACCAGGAGCTTGTCTGCCCCCACGCCGGCTCCTCAGCCGCTGCAGCGCTTCCACGGGCTGAGCTCCTCCATCAGCGGGAGCCAGTCTTCAGGGCTCCACAGCATCATGGAGACAAACAGGTCACTCTCTGCTCACACTTCTGATGTTAGATATGCAACACTGAGTTTATTAGACTATATTCATGTACAATACAAACAATACTTCCATCAGTACATTTCAGCATATCCCAAAATAACATCCAGGTTCCCTTTTATAATCATTTCCAATAACAAAGTCCATTATCTTCCTAAGCCACATTAAACGGCTTCATTAACCACTCTTACATTTGTACCATTACATATAAGTACTTCCTCTGGTACAGCAGAAAGATGCTTAAAGGTCTGACAAAAATAAACTGAACAAAAAGTTCCAAAGTTTTACTTTTCTTTTCGTTATCTTAGTTTTACTAAATGCCAATATTACACCTTTAAACAGCTGTAGATCAAGATTTAAACGTGGACGTCAATGAGCTGTGCTCAGCTTAGACCCGCCCCCCGGTCTGCCCCAGTCCAGCCCTGTGTGTGTTTGTGTGTACGTGCGTGTGTGTGCGTGCGTGTGTGCGTTTGTTTGTGTGTGCGTGTGTTGTGTGTGTGTACGTGCGTGTGCGTGCGCGTGTGTGCGTGCGTGTGTTTTGTTTGTGCGTGTGTTTGTGTGTGTTTGTGTGCCTGTGTGTGTGTACTTGCGTGTTTGTGTGTGTACGTGTGTGTGTGTTTGTGTGCCTTTGCGTGTTTGTGTGTGTGTGTACGTGCGTGTGTTTGTGCGTGTGTTTGTGTGCCTGTGTGTGTGTACGTGCGTGTTTGTGTGTGCGTGTACGTGCGTGCGTGTGTGTTTGTGCGTGTCTAATTTTAGGTGTGTTAAGTGTGATGTCCAGGCTCTAACTGCTTCCTGTCCCGTCCCAGTGATGTGCACAGTGTGTTGTCCGGCGCTGAGTTGATGCCCAACGGTCGCAGCGTCTCATTGGTGGATCTTCAGGAAGCGCAGCACGGCTCCCGCATACACAGAGTGCCCTCGCAGACCTCAGTGGGAGCCCCGCCCACTGTGAGCTACTCCACCCCCCTGCCCCCACAGCAGACCAAAGCCACACCCCCTCGAGACGCCCAGCCTCAGAGCGCACCACAGGTGAGAGAGCGTCAGTGAACGGCATTCTGATGATAACCGGAATGTTCCATCACATACAAATGCCAGAGTCCAATGCCTTTTAATGAGGCTTTGGCCTGAATGTGCTCCATGAGTTGGTACCAGCCCAAACCCTCTGGTTTATTCAGAACATGTTTTTTTTGCAGGCTAATGCTAACGGCTATAGGGGCATATATATGCTCATGGAGTCTCTCCAATCTTCCCGGCCTAGCTGTTGCTAATTGATGCATGAGCATTGAACTGCTAATTATCCAGTGAGGAAAGTAAATATTTGAATACCCTGCTATTTTGCAAGTTTTCCCCAAAAAAATCCAGTTCTCACATTGTATGATTAAAAAATATATATATTTGTATGTTATTGCGGCAAATAAGTGTCTCAACAAAATCAATGATAATATTTGGTACAGAAGCCTTTGTTTACAATTAAAAGGCATAATGGACGATTTTTCGCAGATTTGAGAACTGAAGCGTGCGGATCTGCACAAGAGCATCGCGGCTAGAAGTGCATTTGTTTATTAGCGCGACGGATCGCATCACATCTCGTCTCCCGTAGATTTCCGTCTCTTCTGAGCCAGCTCGAACTTTCTTTCTCCGTCTTAATTTTGTCTTGTACACTAAGGGAACTATATTATGATAGATCCATGCGCTTAGCCACGGGGAAATGTGCTGCTCTCCTGGGGTCAAGCCGACGAGGCTGCAGGTGAGTGGTAGGTGCATTCTATTATTGATACGTGGCAGGACTAATCGACTGTCCACGAGGAAATGAGACTCAGATTTGGGCAAAAAAATCGTCCATTACGCCTTAAGTCAAATGTTTTCTTGTACTTCTTGACCAGGTTTGCACAAACTGCAGCAGGGATTCTGACCACACCTCCACACAGATCTTCTCTAGATCTGTCAGGTTTCGGGGCTGTTACTGAGCAACACAGTTTCACCTCCCTCCAAAGATTTTCTATTGGATTTATGTCATGAGACTGACTAGGCCCCTCCAGAACCTTGATATGCTTCTGGCCACTTATTTGTTCTCCTGGCTGTGTGTTTCGGGTCATTGTCATGTTGGAAGACCCAGCCACGACCCATCTTCAATGCTCTGGCTGAAGGAAGGTAGTTGTTGCCCAAATTCATGGCCCAGTTGCAGTTGTCCTGTCCCCTGTGCAGAAAAGCCCCCCAAAGCATGATGTTTCCACCCCCATGCTTCACAGTAGGGATGATGTTCTTGGGATGGTCATTGGCAAACTTCAGGCGGTCCTGCTGACTTAAGCTGGGGAACCTTCTTGTGCGATGCATGATTTTGAACCATGACGGCGTAGTGTGTTACCTTTGAAACTGTGGTCCCAGCTCTCTTCAGGTCATTGACCAGCTGTTGTATTGGGCTGATTCCTCACCTTTCTTATCATCATTGATCTCCCACAGGGTGAGATCTCGCAGTCTGAGGGAGATTGACAGTTATCTTTAGCCTCTTCCATTTTCCAACAATTGCTCCAACAGATGATCTTTCTTCACAGGCTGCTTGCCAATCGCCCGTAGCTCTTTCCAGCCTTAAGGGGGTCTAGTTTAGTCTCTGGTGTCTTCTGACAACTCTTTGGTCTTGCCCATGGCAGTAGTTGGAGTCTGACTGATTGTGGCATGGACAGGTGTCTTGATGCAACTAATGAGCTCAAACTGGTGCTACTCATTTAGATGAATAAGTGGAGCAGAGGTGGACTTTTTAAAGGCAGACCAACATGTCTTTGACAGGCAGAATTCTTGCTGATTGGCAGATACTGATTTTCAGCAATAAAATACAAATAAATTATCTCAAAATCATACAATGTGTACTCCTCCTTGAGCCGACACTCCTCCTTGAGCCGACACCTTAACGTGGTGGAGGGGTTTGAGTGCCCGAATGATCCCGGGAGCTATGTTGTCGGGGGCTTCATGCCCCTGGTAGGGTCTCCCAAGGCAAACAGGTCCTAGGTGACGGGTCAGACAAAGATCGGTTCAGAAGCCTCTTATGACGACGACACAATCAAGGCAGTTCACGTCGCCCGGATCGGCGTCACCGGGGCCCCATCCTGGAGCCAGGCCTGGGATGGGTGCTCCATGGCGAGCGCCTGGTGGCCGGGTCTTACCCCACGGGGCCCGGCCGGGCACAGCCCGAAAGAGCGACGTGGGGCCGCCCTCCCGTGGGCCCACCACCCGCAGGAGGATCCATAGGGGGCCGGTGCAGAGAGATCTGGGCGGCAGTCGACGGCAGGGGCCTCGGCGACCAGATCTCCGGACACAGAGACTAACTCTGGGGACATGGAATGTCACCTCGCTGGGGGGGAAAGAGCCTGAGCTTGTGCGGGAGGTTGAGCGATACCGACTAGATATAGTCGGCCTCACCTCCACGCACAGTTTGGGCTCTGGAACCCATCTCCTCGAGAGGGGCTGGACGCTCCACTTCTCTGGTGTTGCCCGCGGGGAGAGGCGGCGGGCTGGTGTGGGCTTGCTGATAGCCCCTCAGCTCAGCCGCCACGTGTTGGAGTTTACCCCGGTGAACGAGAGGGTCGCGTCCCTCCGCCTTCGGGTGGGGGACAGGTCTCTCACTGTTGTGGCGGCCTACGGGCCGAACAGCAGTGCAGAGTACCCGGCCTTCTTGGAGTCCTTGGGAGGGGTACTGGACAGTGCACCGACCGGGGACTCCGTTGTTCTACTGGGGGACTTCAACGCCCACGTGGGCAATGACAGTGACACCTGGAGAGGGGTGATCGGGAAGAACGGCTTCCCCGATCTGAACCCGAGCGGTGTTCAGTTATTAGACTTCTGTGCTAGCCACGGATTGTCCATAACGAACACCATGTTCAAGCACAAGGGTGTCCATCAGTGCACGTGGCACCAGGACACCCTAGGCCGGAGGTCAATGATCGACTTAGTTGTCGTGTCATCAGACCTCCGGCCGCGTGTCTTGGACACTCGGGTGAAGAGAGGGGCAGAGTTGTCAACCGATCACCACCTGGTGGTGAGTTGGATCCGCTGGCGGAGGAGGAAGCCGGACAGACTTGGCAGACCCAAGCGCATTGTGAGGGTCTGTTGGGAACGTCTAGTGGAGCCCTCTGTCAGTAGGGTATTCAACTCGCACCTCCGGGAGAGCTTCTCCCATGTCCCGGGGGAGGCTGGGGACATTGAGTCCGAGTGGACCATGTTCTCCGCCTCCATTGTTGATGCGGCTGCTCGGAGCTGTGGTCGCAAGGTCTCCGGTGCCTGTCGTGGCGGCAACCCCCGAACCCGGTGGTGGACACCGGAAGTAAGGGATGCCGTCAGACTAAAGAAGGAGGCCTATCAGGCCACTCTGGCTTGTAGGTCTCCGGAGGTCATCGACGGGTATCGGCAGGCCAAGCGAGCCGCGGCTCGTGCTGTCGCAGAGGCAAAAACCCGGGCCTGGGAGGAGTTCGGGGAGGCCATGGAGGAGGACTATCGGTCGGCACCAAAGAAATTCTGGCAAACCGTCCGGCGCCTCAGGAAGGGGAAGCAGTGTCTCACAAACACCGTTTACGGTGCGGGTGGAGGCCTGCTGACCCCGACTGGGGATGTCGTCGGACGGTGGAAGGAATACTTTGAGGATCTCCTTAATCCCTCAGTCACGTCTTCTGAAGAGGAAGTAGAGACCGGGGACTCGGAGGCTGGCTCATCCATCACCCAAGCTGAAGTCACTGAGGTTGTCCGCAAACTCCTCGGTGGCAGGGCTCCGGGGGTGGATGAGATCCGCCCTGAGTACCTAAAGTATCTGGATGTTGTAGGACTGTCTTGGTTGACACGTCTCTGCAACATCGCGTGGCGTTCGGGGACCGTGCCTCTGGACTGGCAGACCGGGGTGGTGGTCCCTCTGTTCAAGAAGGGGGACCGGAGGGTGTGTTCCAACTACAGAGGGATCACACTCCTCAGCCTCCCGGGTAAGGTCTATTCCAAGGTACTGGAGAGGAGAATCCGACCGATAGTCGAACCTCGGATTCAGGAGGAGCAGAGTGGTTTTCGTCCCGGTCGTGGAACACTGGACCAGCTCTATACCCTCCATCGGGTGCTCGAGGGTTCATGGGAGTTTGCCCAACCAGTCCACATGTGCTTTGTGGATCTGGAGAAGGCTTTTGACCGTGTCCCTCGGGGTGTCCTTTGGGGGGTGCTCCGGGAGTACGGGGTCCGGGGCCCTTTGCTCAGGGCTGTCCGGTCCCTGTATGACCGGAGCAGGAGCTGTGTTCGCATTGCCGGCAGTAAGTCAGACCTGTTCCCAGTGCATGTTGGACTCCGCCAGGGCTGCCCTGTGTCACCGGTTCTGTTCATAATTTTTATGGACAGAATTTCTAGGCGCAGTCAGGGGTCGGAGGGGGTCCGGTTTGGGGACCACAGGATCTCATCTCTGCTGTTTGCAGACGATGTTGTCCTGATGGCTCCATCAAACCCGGACCTGCAACATGCACTGGGACGGTTTGCAGCCGAGTGTGAAGCGGCTGGGATGAGAATCAGCACCTCCAAATCCGAGGCCATGGTTCTCGACCGGAAAAAGGTGGCTTGCCCTCTCCAGGTGGGTGGGGTGTCCTTGCCCCAAGTGGAGGAGTTCAAGTATCTCGGGGTCTTGTTCACGAGTGAGGGAAGGATGGAGCGTGAGATCGACAGGCGGATCGGTGCAGCGGCTGCAGTGATGCAGTCGCTGCATCGGACCGTTGTGGTAAAGAGGGAGCTGAGCCGAAAGGCAAAGCTCTCTGTTTACCGGTCGGTCTACGTTCCTACCCTCACCTATGGTCATGAGCTTTGGGTAGTGACCGAAAGAACAAGATCGCGGATACAAGCGGTCGAAATGAGTTTCCTCCGCCGGGTGGCTGGGCGCTCCCTTAGAGATAAGGTGAGGAGCTCGGCCACACGGGGGGAGCTCGGAGTAGAGCCGCTGCTCCTCCACGTCGAGAGGAGCCAGCTGAGGTGGCTCGGGCATCTGTTCCGGATGCCTCCTGGGCGCCTCCCTCGGGAGGTGTTTCAGGCATGTCCCACCGGGAAGAGGCCCCGGGGAAGACCCAGGACACGCTGGAGAGACTATGTCTCTCGGCTGGCCTGGGAACGCCTCGGGATCCCCCCGGAGGAGTTAGAGGAAGTGTCTGGGGAGAAGGAAGGCTGGGAGTCCCTGCTCAGACTGCTGCCCCCTCGACCCGGCCCCGGATAAAGCGGCAGAAGATGGATGGATGGCATACAATGTGATTCCTGGAGGTCTCTCACAGTGGAAATGCACCTACGATGAAAATTTCCGACTCCTCCTTGATTTCCAAGTGGGAGAAGTTGCAAAATCGCAGGGTGTCCAGATACTTCTGAGTGCTCAATTCAATAATAATGTAAAGAATGATGATCTGTGTGTGTGTGTGTGTGGGCTGTTCAGGTGCGGCGCCCCCTACAGCCCTCTCTGAGCCAGCAGCGCAGTCTCCAGGCCCTGTCCTTCCAGAACCCCGTGTACCACCTGTCCAACCTGTCCCAGCGCACCAGCCCCCCACACTCCAGCTCTGACAACCTGAGCACCCAGAGCTCTCAGCACAGCTCCCGACACAGCCCTTGGGACGAGGCGGGCAGCCAGTGTTCAACACCCAGAGGTGGCCCCGCCTCACCAGACACGCCCCTGTCCACTGCTGTGGCCGTCCCCCGACAGAGCACCACAGCAGGCACCGCACACATCATCAAGGTGAGCGCTAACTGTGGTAAAGTGCACATGACAGGCTTTTGTCTTCTCATTTGACTCGAGTTGGTGTGACAATGGGGATTTTCTCCTCAAGAACAGCTCAAAACACAACTGAAACTTAAACTTCAGCATAATCCTCGTGCTTTGTCCAGATAAGAGAGGAATCTCACAGCATGTCGAGCGGTCAAGCGTCTGCGTCACGGCCTGGCCTGAAGAGAGCTGCTGCCTTCAGCTGTGCCTTGTGTTCATTAGTTTGCACATTGGTTTTGAGTTCTAACTGAACAGTCCACATCAAAGATTTAACACGGTTATACATTTAAAAAAACAAAAAATATGCCTATAAACGTGACCAGAAAGAAACTCAAACATGTGACCAGAAAGTGGGCGGATTGAGTTGAGTGGGTCCAGCGTCCTCCTGTCCTTCTGAGGGAGTCACTCTCTCCTTCACTCTGGAACTCCTCCAGGTTTCTACTTTTTCCCCGAGGAGGTTTTTTGTTGTTTTTCCTGGCTGAGAAGGAGGGTCTATGGACAGGGGACGCTGGGACATTTGTCTATGGACAGGGGACGCTGGGACATTTGTCTATGGACAGGGGACCCTGGGACATTTGTCTAAGGACAGAGGACCCTGGGACATTTGTCTATGGACAGGGGACGCTGGGACATTTGTCTAAGGACAGGGGACCCTGGGACATTTGCCCCTCGAGGAAACTGCTGTTGTGATTTTGGACGTTACAAAATAAATGTAATTGAATTGAAAGAAATGTAAACATGAGACAGGGAAACGGAATACTTAAAATAACGGTGTAATGTCCCTTTTTCTCTTTTAGTTTTCTCTCTTTTACAAACCCGACTAGCATACGGCGCTATCCTCAGCTAACAGCGCTCTCCTCAGCTAACAGAGCTCTCCTCAGCTAACAGCGCTCTCCTCAGCTAACAGGGCTATCCTCCGCTAACAGCGCTCTCCTCAGCTAACAGGGCTATCCTCCGCTAACAGCGCTCTTCTCAGCTAACAGGGCTATCCTCAGCTAACATGGCTGTCCTCAGCTAACAGGGCTATCCTCAGCTAACAGCGCTCTCCTCGGCTAACAGGGCTATCCTCAGCTAACAGCGCTCTCCTCAGCTAACAGGGCTATCCTCAGCTAACATGGCTGTCCTCAGCTAACAGGGCTATCCTCAGCTAACAGGGCTATCCTCAGCTAACAGCGCTCTCCTCAGCTAACAGCGCTCTCCTCAGCTAACAGGGCTATCCTCCGCTAACAGCGCTCTCCTCAGCTAACAGGGCTATCTTCAGCTAACAGCGCTCTCCTCAGCTAACAGGGCTATCCTCAGCTAACATGGCTGTCCTCAGCTAACAGGGCTATCCTCAGCTAACAGCGCTCTCCTCAGCTAGCAGGGCTATCCTCCGCTAACATGGCTGTCCTCAGCTAACAGGGCTCTCCTCAGCTAACAGCGCTCTCCTCAGCTAACAGGGCTATCCTCAGCTAACATGGCTGTCCTCAGCTAACAGGGCTATCCTCAGCTAACAGCGCTCTCCTCAGCTAACAGGGCTATCCTCAGCTAACATGGCTGTCCTCAGCTAACATGGCTGTCCTCAGCTAACAGCGCTATCCTCAGCTAACAGGGCTATCCTCAGCTAACATGGCTGTCCTCAGCTAACAGCGCTATCCTCAGCTAACAGGGCTATCCTCAGCTAACAGGGCTATCCTCAGCTAACAGCGCTATCCTCAGCTAACAGCGCTATCCTCAGCTAACAGGGCTATCCTCTGCTAACAGGGCTATCCTCAGCTAACATGGCTGTCCTCAGCTAACATGGCTGTCCTCAGCTAACAGCGCTATCCTCAGCTAACAGGGCTATCCTCAGCTAACAGGGCTATCCTCAGCTAACAGGGCTATCCTCAGCTAACAGGGCTATCCTCAGCTAACAGGGCTATCCTCAGCTAACAGCGCTATCCTCTGCTAACAGCGCTATCCTCAGCTAACAGGGCTATCCTCAGCTAACAGGGCTATCCTCAGCTAACAGGGCTATCCTCAGCTAACAGGGCTATCCTCAGCTAACAGGGCTATCCTCAGCTAACAGGGCTGTCCTCACCTAACAGCGCTATCCTCAGCTAACAGCGCTGTCCTCAGCTAACATGGCTGTCCTCAGCTAACATGGCTGTCCTCAGCTAACAGCGCTGTCCTCAGCTAACGGCGCTGTCCTCAGCTAACGGCGCTGTCCTCAGCTAACGGCGCTGTCCTCAGCTAACGGGGCTATCCTCAGCTAACAGCGCTATTCTCAGCTAACAGGGCTATCCTCAGCTAACAGCGCTATCCTCTGCTAACAGGGCTATCCTCAGCTAACAGCGCTATTCTCAGCTAACAGGGCTATCCTCAGCTAACAGGGAATAAGATTTTCTACACGGAGCCTGGAGCCTAGAGCCAGATATTCACTCAAACTGCTGTGACTAATGGTGTGAACCATCGCACGTGTGACTGACATGTATATGACTTTAAATTCCTCCCTTCTTGTGTGACCTCCATGACTCGTACAAGAAGAAGAAAAAAAGTGCAGCAGGCTTTAAACATCAATTCAACAAAATGTGCTTTTATATCAAATAAATACAGTCTGTGACAGAGTTTTTGCCCAGTGTACAACCTGCTCTTACAATCAGGAAATAAAACGATGAAGCTTTCATATAAACTTCAAAGCATTAGTAAAGTTATGTGTGTTGTTGTCAGGTGGAGCAGCAGAGCAGAGGAGGCTCCCGCACGCCCAAGGCCCCGCCTCACAGCGCCTCCTTAAGGAGCAGCAGCAGCACCAGCACGGAGCCCACAGCACCTGGACCTGCCCTGAACCCTGCCCTGAACCCTGCCCTGAACCCTGCCCTGAACCCTGCCCTGAACCCTGCCCTGAACCCTGCCCTGAACCCTGCCCTGAACCCTGCCCTGAACCCATCACCACAGCCCCCCTGCCCCAGCGACAGCATAGCCCCGCCCCGAGGCAAAGCACTGCAGCAGGTGAGCCAACAGGTGAGTAGTGATGTACTGTAAAGGATTTATCGATACTGCTTATGGATCCAGTATTTTAACTGTTCTCTTACCGGTACTTTTACCCATTCCCGCCCACATCCCCGCTCCCATCCCCGCCCACATCCCCGCCGACATCCCCGCTCCCATCCCCGCTCCCATCCCCGCCCACATCCCCGCTCCCATCTACGCTCCCATTCCCGCCCACATCCATGCCCTCATCCCTGCTCCCATTCCCGCCCACATCCCCGCTCCCATCCCCGCTCCCATCTACGCTCCCATTCCCGCCCACATCCCCGCTCCCATCTACGCTCCCATTCCCGCCCACATCCCTGTTCGTGCTCGTAAACAGAATCCACAAAAAATCCTTTTAGACACTTTAACACAAACACAAAGTGGCTTGTGACTCCACTGAGCGTCGTGCTTTAGTTTCCATAGTTACAGACTCTGGATGATACACATTGTATTGGTAACACTGCTTTATCTGTTCATCTTTCTTCTTCCAATTGAGCCATTCAAGTGACACTCTTCCTCTTGAGAAGGCTTCAGTCTGTCACTGCCTCTGAAGAGTGTGTTGTGTTCAGGCGTCTCCAGTGGAGCCTGTTGCCGTGGCGATGTCCCCGGTGGACCGCACAGCCGCCTGGGTCCTGAACAACGGACAGTACGAGGAAGAGGAAGAAGAGGAGGAGGGGAGGAGCCCAGAGCACAGCGCATCTGAGAAGGTTCCTGTTCCCACCTCACAAACTATATAGAAGTGCTCACGGCAAGCACTGTCCTGACAAAGACTAGACCAAGCTCTAGAGACGGGTCCCTGAGGGCCCCAGAGATGATGCTAATCCAACTCTTACTTTTGATAACTTTTTGGTAACTTTAGGTCTTATGTCTAGGGATGTGGGCGGGTTTGGCTCTGGAGCCTCAGTTACAGGACAATACAGACAATACCGAAATCAATCTTTTGAGTAAACTAATGAAACGCTGTTGTAACGAGGTGTAGAGCTCATTAAAGTGGATTTAGCACGCTCTGTCCCGGGCCGCGGCCCCCAGTCTGTCCCGGGTCGCGGCCCCGAGTCTGTCCCGGGCTGCGGCTTCTTTCGTTTGTGCTCATTTGATTGTGTTTTCCCTGCTGCAGTATGAGCTGGAGATCTCGTCCCTGAAAGAGCGCCTGCGTCTGTCCGGTCGGCGTGTGGAGGAGTATGAGCGCCGCCTGCTGGCCCAGGAGCAGCACATGCACACAGTCCTGAGCGAGTACCAGAGCCGCCTGGAGGACAGCCAGGAGCAGCTGAGGAGGCAGACGCAGGAGAAGGATGGACAGATGAAGAGCGTCATGTGCAGGTGAGGGGCGCCAGGTGCGGGCGAGGGGCGCCAGGTGCGGGCGAGGGGCGCCAGGTGCGGACGAGGCGAGGGGCTCCAGGTGCGGGCGAGGCGAGGGGCTCCAGGTGCGGGCGAGGCGAGGGGCTCCAGGTGCGGACGAGGCGAGGGGCTCCAGGTGCGGGCGAGGCGAGGGGCTCCAGGTGCGGGCGAGGCGAGGGGCTCCAGGTGCGGGCGAGGCGAGGGGCTCCAGGTGCGGGCGAGGCGAGGGGCTCCAGGTGCGGGCGAGGCGAGGGGCTCCAGGTGCGGACGAGGCGCTCCAGGTGCGGGCGAGGCGAGGGGCTCCAGGTGCGGGCGAGGCGAGGGGCTCCAGGTGCGGGCGAGGCGAGGGGCTCCAGGTGCGGGCGAGGCGAGGCGCGCCAGGTGCGGGCGAGGCGAGGGGCTCCAGGTGCGGACGAGGCGAGGGGCTCCAGGTGCGGGCGAGGCGAGGGGCTCCAGGTGCGGGCGAGGCGAGGGGCTCCAGGTGCGGGCGAGGCGAGGCGCGCCAGGTGCGGGCGAGGCGCGGCGCGCCAGGTGCGGGCGAGGCGAGGCGCGCCAGGTGCGGGCGAGGCGAGGCGAGGCGCGCCAGGTGCGGGCGAGGCGAGGCGCGCCAGGTGCGGGCGAGGCGAGGCGCGCCAGGTGCGGGCGAGGCGACGCGCGCCAGGTGCGGGCGAGGCGACGCGCGCCAGGTGCGGGCGAGGCGACGCGCGCCAGGTGCGGGCGAGGCGACGCGCGCCAGGTGCGGGCGGGGCGAGGGGCGCCAAGTGCGGGCGGGGCGAGGGGCGCCAGGTGCGGGCGGGGCGAGGGGCGCCAGGTGCGGGCGGGGCGAGGGGCGCCAGGTGCGGGCGGGGCGAGGGGCGCCAGGTGCGGGCGGGGCGAGGGGCGCCAGGTGCGGGCGGGGCGAGGGGCGCCAGGTGCGGGCGGGGCGAGGGGCGCCAGGTGCGGGCGGGGCGAGGCGAGGCGCGCCAGGTGCGGGCGAGGCGACGCGCGCCAGGTGCGGGCGAGGCGACGCGCGCCAGGTGCGGGCGAGGCGAGGGGCGCCAGGTGCGGGCGGGGCGAGGGGCGCCAGGTGCGGGCGGGGCGAGGGGCGCCAGGTGCGGGCGGGGCGAGGGGCGCCAGGTGCGGGCGGGGCGAGGGGCGCCAGGTGCGGGCGGGGCGAGGGGCGCCAGGTGCGGGCGGGGCGAGGGGCGCCAGGTGCGGGCGGGGCGAGGGGCGCCAGGTGCGGGCGGGGCGAGGGGCGCCAGGTGCGGGCGGGGCGAGGGGCGCCAGGTGCGGGCGGGGCGAGGGGCGCCAGGTGCGGGCGGGGCGAGGGGCGCCAGGTGCGGGCGGCGCCAGGCGAGGCGAGGGGCGCCAGGTGCGGGCGAGGGGCGCCAGGTGCGGGCGAGGCAACGGGTGCGGGCGATGGGTCGGCACTAGTCCAATAGACGGAATCGTGACTAAAGTTCCTGAATCCAACATGGCGGCGACCGAGACGGTTCTGCTGATTCAGGCAATAATTTTCTCTCTTGGGTCTGAAGTGTTCCTGCCCCAGAGTCTGAAGTGTTTACTGCAGGACGTGCAGTAAACTGTCTGAGCCTGGCATATGTGCTGTTGCCTGGACCACCGTTGCTGGAGATTTTTTTGAAAGATATATCCAAAAACAGAAATTCACAAATGTTTCTTTTTATTATTAGTTTTGGATATTTGCCACAAAAAGGTGAAAATAATGTCAAGGAAATATGTCACTTTTGTTTATTTCTGCTGACGGCGATTGTCATAGTTACGATGTTGTAGTGTAGCAGTTGTCATGGGTTTGGTCTGAGCACCAGTGGTGATGGAACTGCTCCAGAGCAGAGTCCAGTGTGCGGGTCAGTCATGTCCAATGAGGGCCAGTGTTGTGTTGTCACGGGAACACAAACTACTATTGGAACAAAGTATGAAATACTCAATTTAGACTTGTGTGTATACGTGTGTACGTGTGTGTACACGTGTGTACTTATGTACGTGTGTGTACGTGTGTGTACACGTGTGTACTTGTGTGTACACATCTGTACTTGTGTGTACATGTGTGTACTTGTGTGTACATGTACATGTGTGTACGTGTGTGTGTACATGTGTGTACGTGTGTGTACACATGTGTGTACATGTGTGTACGTGTGTGTACATGTGTGTACATGTCTGTACATGTGTGTACATGTGTGTACTTGTGTGTACTTGTGTGTACGTGTACATGTGTGTACTTGTGTGTACATGTCTGTACTTGTGTGTACTTGTGTGTACATGTACATGTGTGTACTTGTGTGTACTTGTGTGTACTTGTGTGTACATGTACATGTGTGTACTTGTGTGTACTTGTGTGTACATGTACTTGTGTGTACTTGTGTGTACTTGTGTGTACATGTTTGTACATGTACATGTGTGTACTTGTGTGTACTTGTGTGTACTTGTGTGTACTTGTGTGTACTTGTGTGTACATGTGTGTACATGTACATGTGTGTACATGTGTGTACATGTACATGTGTGTACTTGTGTGTACTTGTGTGTACATGTGTGTACTTGTGTGTACTTGTGTGTACTTGTGTGTACATGTGTGTACATGTGTGTACATGTGTGTACATGTACATGTGTGTACTTGTGTGTACATGTGTGTACATGTACATGTGTGTACTTGTGTGTACATGTACATGTGTGTACTTGTGTGTACATGTGTGTACATGTACATGTGTGTACTTGTGTGTACATGTGTGTACATGTACATGTGTGTACTTGTGTGTACAGGCTGATGGCGGTGGAGGAGGATCTCCGCAGGGACCATGCAGAGATGCAGGCCGTGATCGAGGCCAAGCAGAAGATCATCGACGCACAGGTAAAAACACACCTGTCACACACCTGTCACACACCTGTCACACACCTGTCACACACCTGTCACACACCTGTCACACACCTGTCACACACCTGTCACACACCTGTCACACACATGTCGCCCTCTTCCTCTTCCATGATTTTACTAGATTGAAAATGGAAGAAACGCTTGTTTTTATTTGAGTCCATTTCCAGAGTAAAGTCTGAAACTCATCCTGTCCCATCATGCACTGCACACACACGGCCTGTCCACTTGGATCTAGCCAAATACAGGTGGCGCCTCCTACTGGAGAAATGCTGCCGGTCATAATCTTTCATTATTAAAACACAACTGATGCAGAGAGTAACAACCATGTGGAAAGACGAATCTCGTGGTTATAGATGAGATGTCAGTGTGTTAGAGAAGCAGAAGCTAATGTACTCAAGATCTGAGAGTGTTTGGGACGAGCTGGAGGAGGTTTTGTGCAGTGGTCACTCTCTCCATCATCAATACCGGGTCAGCTGGGGGTCAGAAGGCGGTCCTAACACACATTAGAGCCTGTGGCCCCTCTTTCTGGACAGGCCGTGTCCGAGCAGTCAAAATGAAACCTGTGCTGAAAACTCTGACCTTCTCGTCTCTCCTGTGGGGTCAGGAGAAGCGCATCCTCTCTCTGGACGCCGCCAACTCTCGCCTGATCTCGGCCCTGACTCAGGTCAAGGAGCGTTACACGTCCTCCACGTCCCACCTACGCCACAACGGCCTGGCCCCGCCCAGCCCCAGCAAACTGTCCATCACCGAGAGCGGAGAGTTCAAGAGCAGCGGCTGAACCACATATGACACACACACACACACACACACACAGACACACACAGAGACACACACACAGAGACACACACACACACAGAGACACACACACACAGAGACACACAGAGACACACACACAGACACACACAGAGACACACACACAGAGACACACACACACACAGAGACACACACACACAGAGACACACACACACAGAGACACACACACACAGAGACACACACACAGAGACACACACACACAGAGACACACACACACACACACACACACACACACAGACACACACAGAGACACATACACACACACACAGACACACACAGAGACACACACACAGAGACACACACACACACACACAGAGACACACACACACACACACACACAGAGACACACACACACACAGAGACACACACACACACACACACACAGAGACACACATACACACACATACACACAGAGACACACACACACACAGAGACACACACACACACACACACACAGAGACACACACAGAGACACACACACAGAGACACACAGAGAGACACACACACACAGAGACACACATACACACAGAGACACACACACACACACAGAGACACACACACACAGAGACACACACACACACACAGAGACACACACACACACAGAGACACACACACACACACAGAGACACACACACACACAGAGACACACACACAGAGACACACAGAGAGACACACACACACAGAGACACACATACACACAGAGACACACACAGAGACACACACACACAGAGACACACACACACACAGAGAGACACACACACACACAGAGAGACACACACACACACAGAGACACACACACACAGAGACACACACACACAGAGACACACATACACACAGAGACACACACACACACAGAGACACACACACACACACAGAGACACACACACACACATACAGACACTCACGCACGCACACACACGCACACAGAGACACACACACACTCACACACAGAGACACACACACACAGAGACACACAGAGACACACACACAGAGACACACAGACACACACAGACACACACACACACACACAGAGACACACACACACAGACACACACACACTCACACACACACACACACACACAGAGACACACACACAGAGACTCACACACAGAGACACACACACACAGAGACACACAGACACACACACACACACACAGAGACACACACACACAGACACACACACACACACACAGAGACACACACACACAGAGACACACACACACACACAGAGACACACACACACACACACAGAGACACACACACACACACACAGAGACACACACACACACACAGAGACACACACACACACACACAGAGACACAGACACACACACACACACACAGACACACACACACAGACACACACACACAGGGACACACACACACACACAGAGACACACACACAGACACACACACACACACACACGTTTCTAAAGACATTCAATTGCTGTTTTTTTTTTCTTTTTTTAAAGGTTTCTAATGTTAATTTATTGTTTTATTTGCTGTTGCAAAACTACTGATGTTTGTGCTGTTCTGTTGTTAATAAAAGCTGCTTGTGAACATTTCCTGCCTGGTCAGTTCTACGTTTGGTTTAAAAAGACTTATTTTACACATCGTTAAGACGACTGACCGGCTGTGAAGTCCAGTCGTTCTGCAAGAAGAGAAGCAAGGACTTGGTTTGGTGGAGTTTATTTAAGATAAGATAATCCTTTATTGTACACACATGGGGAAATTTCATTGTTGCAACGCAGGTAGATACTGAGGTAGATACAGAAGAACAGAACAGATCACTTATAGGAAGTTTGAAAAACACTCTCAGTAGAAGATCTCCTATAAAGAAAAACTCCCATAGACAAATAAATAAATACATAAATACCATTGCATGTGATCACGACAGTAATTGCACATATGAATAATTCATATGTGCAATTACTGTGAAACACATGGTTAAATCAGTATTGCGAGTGTTCAGGACTAACAGTGTTTGTTATACAGTCTGACAGCAGCAGGAAGGAAAGACCTGTGAAACCTCTCCCTCACACAGCGAGGTTGGATCAGTCTGTCTCTGAAGCTGCTCTCCAGAGTGGACAGAGTGTCCTGCAGGGGGCGACACTCATGGTCCAGCATAGATGTGAATCTAGCCAGGACCCTTCTGTCCCCCACCTCCTGCACCGAGTCCAGAGCACAGCCCAGGACGGAGCTGGACTTCTTAAAGACTTTGTCCAGCTTCTTCCTCTCCCTCTCTGTGATGCTGCTGCTCCAGCAGGCCACACCTACAGGAGCTGATGCCACCACAGAGTCAGAGAAGGTTTTCAGGAGTGGCCCTGTCACTCCAAAAGACCTGAGTCTCATGAGGTAGAGCCGACTCTGGCTCTTCCTGTACAGTGCGTCTGTGTTATGAGTCCAGTTCAGTTTGTGGTTCAGATGAACACCCAGGTCCTTGTATGAGTCCACTCTCTCAATGTCCCGTCCCTGGATGTTCACTGGTGAGGGGGCAGTGGGGTGGCCTCTGTGGAAGTCCACCACCATCTCCTTGGTCTTCCCCGCGTTGATGAGGAGGTGGTTCCGCTGACACCAGTCCACAAAGTCCTGTACCAGTCCAGTCCCCTGCATCATCGTCGTCTGTGATGAGTCCGATGATGGCGGAGTGGTCAGAGAACTTCTGCAGGACACAGCTGTCCGTGTCGTGTCTGAGGTCTGCAGTGTAGAGGGTGAAGAGAAAGGGCGCGAGGACCAGAGGCGGAGCCAGACATTCTAAACATCCGGGGGTTAGCACAAAAAGAAAGGGGTTCATTCTGGCCAATATGATGTGGTTTTAGTGCAGTTACAGACAGTAACCCTCCAAAGGCAGAGACAGCGTTCTGAGAGAGCTCCTCCCTCCAAAAAACGTTGAACTTCAGTTAAATGATAGAAAAGGCCAAATTGGTCAGATTGCGTGACGTGCTGTAAACACCGCCCACTTTCTACATGCAGCCAATCATGCATCAGTTCAACAAAAATAACCAATGAAAAGAGTAAAGGGAGTTGAAGCCTGCTTGATTTGAACCCTAGTCCCCTGCGTCCCAACCCAATGCTCTGCCTGCTGCGCTAACCACTTAGTGACGTCATGATGTATTTCTATGTATTATGGACTGAGCTGTGACCTCGGGTCTCGGTCTGGGTCTCGTTGGATTTAGTCCCGATACGATCTCGTGCTAACCATTTTCTGACAGTTTTAAACAATCATTTAACAGAATAAAGGTGTTTTCTGGTGTTATAAATCAGAACTACTGTGACATTTATCTGATCCTGTTTACATTATGGTTGCTAGGTAACATGTGAAATGAGCTCCATCTGTCACATGTGACGCTCATGTCCAACCAGGAAGTAGCATCAAACTAGAACTAGTCAAACTGAGGAAAAATAGGCAGTAAAATGTTCTGATCATAAATGAACGACTGGAACGAGGCTCGAGCTCGGAACGTTCGAATCCTCGAGTTCTAAAAACGTTCAT